>NC_068999.1:52631585-52639427 GCF_001194135.2 Octopus bimaculoides
GTGCGGGTGGCACATAAAAGACACCATTTCGAGCGTGGCCATTTTCGTGCGGGTGACACGTAAAAGCACCCACTACACTCTCTGAGTGGTTGGCGTTAAGAAGGGCATCCAGCTGTAGAAACTCTGCCAAATTAGATTGGAGCCTGGTGTTGCCATCCGGTTTCACCAGTCCTCAGTCAAATCGTCCAACCCATGCTAGCATGGAAAGCGGACGTTAAACGATGATGATGATGTATATATTGATATGTATTGCAAAAAACAGCTAGGTTTCTTTCTCTAACATTTTACATAGTTCAACCTACACAAGTTAATGTGTGAAAAACAAAATAGGAATTTTGCAAAGATGTTTCTATAAAACTAGTTTTTAAATATCGCATGACTTATGGGGGTCCACCAGAATAAAATAATAACCAAAGGGGACGGACCATAGATAGAAAATGGTTGACAACCCCTATTCAGATGTCAACCACTGGGTGTCTTTTTTTTGCATGGCACTAGCACGTACGAAATCATCAAGTAAATTGTAAGACAAGGTCTCTTCAACTGACTTGGCGTGGCTTTATGCCAAATGATGAGAGTTAAGACAAGAACAGCAATGGGTGTCTTACAGAAGAGATACATGGTTACCTGCAAATTATTGGAAGTTGACTATTAAAGACATGGTCAGAAGGAAGGAATTTGATTAACTGTTAACATAATTTACTTTAAGGTATGGATGTATTAAGTTTAGCATTAACCTCCTTATTCTTATGAACACCAAGTAGCTATTTAACTCCCTATGTGAATGTATGCACACCAAACCATGTGCGCATATGCTTACATATTTGTGGATGCTTGTATGAGTGAGTGTACATGTGTCATACAACTTACGCGAGGGCGTTTATACATCCATATCCATTAATGATTACTTTTAATACTTTTCTTGCTGTATTGTGTGTTTATTGCCTTTTTGCATTTGTTATTATATTATTGATCTTCCATATAAATGACGCTCTATCTTTTAATCTGCTGCTTTTCTTTATACAAAATGAGAAGATACATTGCAGAATTGTTATTTTAAAGATTTATATCTGTATATCACCCAAAGAAACACATCTGCACCGTTGGACGCTCCTGACCTAGTTGTTAAGTATTCCACCCAGGAGGGATCGATGCAATATGTGTTGAAACAATTGTAGTGATCAATAAAAATTCTCGTATCTTCCATCTTCTGTCTTTCATTTACCTTATGTATATACATTGTATATGTATACATATATCTATCCATACATACACATATATATATATCATCCAACATAGTGAGATGGATGTAGAAGGAACAAAAAGATATGTCTTTGAAGACGTTCTAGTTTGATTTAAGGAAAATTTTTTTGATAAGGTTGAATGACCACATGTATATAGGGTGTTCCAGAATGAACTATTTCAATGAAATCAGACAAATTAAGAAAAAAAAACAAAAAAACTGACAGAATTTTATGTTTATTACATAATTATGACACCCAAACAAATAGATTTATAAATCTCATGTCAAAACTTTATTGAAGATTTTCAACATGTGCTCTGTCTGACTGGCACCCATGCCAACGTTGACTCCTTCATTGGACACGAAACTCAGCTTGCGAAGACTTATTGAGGCAAGCGAAATCATGATGGCATCTGTGCTCAGCGTCGCCTTTCTGGCACTTGTGCCCGCGGCATGTGTAAGGACTTTCAAGCGAGATTATTGCCAGTGCCCCTGGACAGGCTCTTGTGCGGGTGGCACATAAAATACACCATTTTGAGCATGGCTGTTGCCAGTACCGCCTGACTGGCCTTCGTGCCAGTGGTACGTAAAAGCACCCACTACACTCGGAGTGGTTGGCGTTAGGAAGGGCATCCAGCTGTAGAAACTCTGCCAAATCAGATTGGAGCCTGGTAGCCATCTGGTTTCACCAGTCCTCAGTCAAATCGTCCAACCCATGCTAGCATGAAAAGCGGACGTTAAACAATGATGATGATGATCCTTAGCATTGTGAAATATACTTTGAAGCATTTCAGGAGTTATCTCCTGCATTGCTAACTGAATGCATTCTTTAAGTTCACCATGGAGATGGAGGTAGAGAAAATGATTGTCGCCAAATTGAAAAATAGCTGTGGTGGACAGATAAGCAGTACCCAACAGGAATAAAAAAAATTTTTTTTAAATTATTAAAATTGTAAAATTATAAACCAAATTAAAAATTTATACACTTTTAACATATATTAAACATGATAAACATAAATAACTCTGGGACACTCTGCATACACACAAATACATGCATCTTTCACTTTAAAACAAAAGTAAATATATAAAACAATTTTACAGAAATTAACTAACTTTGGATGACAGTTCTGAGAGTTAAAACGAAAGATCGCCCGATTGAATTAGTCCCCAGCTTTTCTGTCTCCATATCTCCCACCCTCGTCTTTCCTAACTCACATACACACAAATACATGTGAAACCGTCTCTATTTTAAGTAGAGGGCACAATTTGACTTTTTAGGCCAATCTAAGGGATATAACTCTGGAGAAACTAAATCCATTCCTTAGGTTGGCCCAGTTTTCCACCGTGACTTGTTCGGAGGTTTTCTTTCCAAAACGTCCATTTACCAAAGAGCCCGAGCTATTATGTTTCGGTTCAGTCGTGTCTGATGAGTGTTTATTCTTACTTCGTAAGAATATTATCTCTGATGATGCTAAGTTAATTAAACTATAAAATAATACACCCACTTTATTATTTCATATTCGGGCGTACTTTCCCTCCTTGACTTGTGAAACTTCCTCAGAAACGAGGAAATAGTATTAGTGGGTCGAGCATATCTGATATAAGAATATCTGTGGTAAGTTCTCGGAGTGAAATAAAGGGTTTGATTTTAAACTCTTATCGAACGAGACAGGTACCTGAAGGAAGTTGGAGGGTACAATGTTCGAAATGTTGGGAAAATAAACTAATTGATGACCGATCTAACGATTCTCGCTCGTATCCCGTCAGTCTAGCCAACCTCCTAAGTTCGTTGGCAAATACGTCGACCTGTTCGCCAGTCCACTTCACTCTCCCCAGACGAGCGTACGCCTCAAACATTCCTTCTGCGAAGGCCTCCATCAAGCGGATTTCTATTATTTCCGCGCTAACTTGATCCCTCTCTTCCATCTCTAAAAATAGCGCCAACGCCGGACCATCTAAGTACAGTGGTAGAAAGCTTGCCTATCCCTTGGAGCTTCGCGACCAGCTTCATCTTTTTTAGTCACGCGACCACGTCCGTGTCACCGCAAAACGGTTTAATCATATCGCTCGAAATCCGGACTACACTCATAATTTCTTTTTTTTTTATGGGTCGAAATAGCTTGTGGTGTGATGGAGAAAAAAGACAACAAAAAGCAAAAGGACAGAATGAAACGTTGGATCTTATCTTGTCGACCACGGCGGAGTAAACGATCGCTCCAGATCAAAACACGTCTTTCTCGTAAGCTGTCTGTCTTCTGACTGCTTCCATGTGCTGGCCTTCGACCGCGTGTGTCCAACCTCCGGTCTGGCTTCACTTCCATTTGCCTCATCTCTCTCCACCAACAACACACAGCCCATAACACCACAAGATGGAAATAAGTATATACACACAAGGTTGATTCTAGATAAAATCGGATCATTTTTTTTTTTAAACGAACAAGTTTGAGCGATGGTGACTAGTGTCGATGTGCACATTCTTTGCAAAGAAAGACAATTTTGAACGTAGTGTAGTTTTTTCAAAACCCATAGCAAAACTTGAAAGGGACCATTGGCTGTATTCACTTTTGTGTGATTGCTTTAATTCGTATTTTTATTCTACCTTTCTGAGCGGAACTCTTTGTTGATGTTGCCTAACCTTAGATCAGTCTCGATCCAACAAGTCTTTAATCAAAGGAGCTCCAGTAGGGACATTTGATAGTTTTTTTTAATAAACTGAACCATCTTCAAGGTTCCCTTCTTTGGATTGTGGATTCTTCAATATTCTGTGAAGTGAGAGCAGAATCGTGGGAAACTAAAACAAGGAAATACATGACGATTGAATTGTTAGATTGAGAAAGTGTGTACGTGTGCGCGCATGTAAATATAATTTGAGATAGTGTCCTGGTGATGCAGAGAGAGAGAGAGAGTGAGAGTGTGGAGGCGCAATGGCCCAACTGGTTAGGGCAGCAGACTCGCGGTCATAGGATCGCGGTTTCGATTCTCAGACCGGGTGTTGTGAGTGTTTATTGAGCGAAAACACCTAAAGCTCCACGAAGCTCTGGCAGGAGATGGTGGCGAACCCTGCTGTACTCTTTCACCACAACTTTCTCTCACTCTTACTTCCTGTTTCTGTTGTGCCTGTAATTCAAAGTGTCAGCCTTGTCACACTGTGTCACGCTGAATATCCCCGAGAACTACGTTAAGGGTACACGTGTCTGTGGAGTGCTCAGCCACTTGCACGTTAATATCACGAGCAGGCTGTTCCGTTGATCGGATCAACTGGAACCCTCAACGTCGTAAGCGACGGAGTGCCAAGCCAACAACAACGATGCAGTGAGAGAGAGATAGAGAGAGGGAGTGAGAGAGACAGAGACAATACGTGTGCGCTGTGTGTGAGACTTACACAGCATGAGAGAAAGCGAGAGGGGAAGTCGAAGCGAGTGTGTGCGTGTAAGGGTGTTTTGGACACACACACACTGATACACAACAGACACACAAACATACCTACACACATCGAAAGAGGGGAAGGGAGAGAAAGCTAAGGAAGGGAAATCACTCTTCTATTCACGGAGGAGTCCACTTTATAGTATCTATCATGGATGCCGAAGCTATCATTTCTGATTATGTTTCTCCTGAGGATTTGAAGGTCTGTCTTATATATGACTCCTCTTATTGTCTACCGTTCTCATTTCTCGCTATCCTTATTTATTATTCTATAATATTAATAATAATGTTATTATTGCTGTTGTCCTTCGTCCACTTCTATTGACTTTCATTGTTATTTATGTGGAGGTCGTACTTCCCTGACACTCGATCTTGTGTCTTGCTTCATCTGGTCAGCCCTCATTTTTTGTATAGACCGTAATTATCTCATCTGGTGTCTCTCCTCTTTTCTTAAAAGACGGCAGGGGATGTTGATTTGCAGAAGGTTTCGACTACTGCTTCAAAATACATTGAAATATAACTAAGGAATATCTAAAATATTGATACGCTGTCAATGTAACTAAATGGAGTCGTTAATTAACGAAGATAGTAAAACTTAAGTTTTCATTACAAAAAAGGTCACCGAATCATCTTTAGTTTTTCTGATAAATTCTGTTAAAGGAGATCTTTGATAATTATAACGTACTACTTTCATGCCTTTATGCTAACCTTTGTTTATAACGTGCCACTTTCACTTTGCCATATACAGTTTTGTATGACAGCTTGCCGTAGAATTTAATTTAAATACTGTACTACGACCAGTTTGTTTGTACATAGAGGGATATTTTTTGGGTGCTATCAAGAATTACTTTTTGTTGTTCATTTTTGGGTTGTTGTTAGTAAGAAGCTGCGATTTGCATCGAGCAAACTGCATCGAGACATCATTGGGGAGTATAAAAATACTAGAAATTGTTCACCGTAATAATAATAATAATAATGATGATGATGATGATGATGATAATGATGTTTCTATCCAGTATCGCATTTTGGGCGATTCTTGAATCTCTTAATATTTACGATGACTTTTTCAACAGTTAACTAATCTAAAAAAAAAAAAAACAAGAAAACAAAACAAAACAAGAAGACTGCATTTAATTACTTTTGTTTAATCATTCAGGTGCTGCAAATAACATTATGTTTCAATAATTAAAAACCTTGTACTATGGTGGATTTCAATTAATATTTCAAATGTAATTCATCGGAACATACGCGTACTTAATGCTTTGTACGAAATCATATCAGTACTTAGTTTCTCGTTTGTCTACATTATCTATTTCTCTCTTTCTGGACTTAATTTGAGAAGAAAAAGAAAAAAACCCCATAATAGTTTTTATCTATATCTTTCTTACATCCGCTTTTTATTACAGGATTATGAAATATCAAATATAATTTACATTCGCACAAATATTTTCTATTCGATAATATTATTGTCAACAGTTTGTCATAGTTTTTGCATTTCCTAACCTAATGGCAATCGCATAAAATCCCTCAAATATGGTAACAATTATAGATTTTAAATTTATGAATCAACACTAATAATATTTTACTGGTATTTTACCGTATCGGTCTTCTCCGGTGGAATGAAACATGTTTTTTTAATGCGACGCTCCGATATTTGAACACTCTCCGGTATACTGATCGGAGGACAACGGTAGAATAAAAAAGTAAAAACGAAATTAATTATGGACATGTAAGTACTTCCAGTGTTAGTTGCAATCTTCCTTCAATTACATGGAAGGCTTAGACCGGACATTGTTTGCGAACAGTCGGAACTATGACTTAGCTAATTCTTTTTTTTTTCTACGCCTCTTACTACGTCCTTTGCAAATCGGAACGGTTTTCCTGTTGATCTGGGGTGTTTAGATTCGATTGATATACTTATACAGAGGCACTAAGCGACTGTTATTCTACAATTTCTAGATCTTCTGCCTTTTGTGCTTTTCATTACGATTCCATTCTAATGTAGACAGCTTTATAAGGATGCACAAGATTTTAGTGTATATGTTCTCTCCGCTACTCGGGTTTAATTCACAAGTTTCCAAGTTTATGTGTGTGTGGAATGGGCGTAAATGAGGAATCATTCACAGAAGTGATCGTTCTTTGATGCATATTGAACTCTAAATCAATTCTATTTTCACGTTTCTGTCCAGTCTTACGTTTTCTGTTGTTGTTTACTCCCCTCCTCCGCAAGTCTTTGGTCCAAGGCGTTCCCAGAGATGACCATCTCATCATTTACTCAGTCAACGTGCATCCAGAAACATCCTTTCCCTTTTAATTGCAACAGCGTGTGCCCTGAGGGGGGATTTGGTTGCTGTTTCTAGCGGGTCAAGCAACTTTATAGAGAGCTCTTTCTTACCGAGCTAAACTGCATTAATCGTTAAATTCATTATAAGTTATCGTTTATTCTTCTATTTCAGCTCGTATCTTTTGTCATCAAGTCCAGTCACACAGTAGTTTCATTTGAAGTGTCTGCATTTCATATCCTGTCTAGGATAGGACAAGTTATGTTCCATGTTGTGCGAGAACAAAACAATTTGGATTTTTCAATATCGATCGAGCACACTGAAGATCAATAAGAGAGAGAGAGAAGGGAAGAAGTGTGTGTGTTACAGTGAATTAAATGAATTAACAATCTTAATAAAATTCGTTAAGTATTTTTTTCCATTCACGTCTAGGATATTTTTATAGGAGTATACTAATTTTTAAAGCACACCGTCTGTCCACTACTTGCTTTTAACTCCTATCGTTAATGTGGATGTTTGACTTAATCTGTCGCTTGGTCTGTCTAACATTTATCACCAGGCACTTCGGGTATCTTTAACCGTTGTTAACACCCAGCAGGCTGTTATTTTTTTGTGTGTGTTTTCGTTAATGGGTGAGGATCTTTATATTGACCGATTCTATTCTGTTGCAAACATTCGACCAGGTCACTGCTTTAGACATCCCTTTGTCCCTCCCTTCCATGAGTCTCGGAGGCCTTGCAGGAGGTCATGGCACGGCTTTCAGGAAAACAAAGCATGAACTCGGCGAAAATCGGCATTAGCCGGAAACTGAGCGCCAAAATGAATCTGAACTCTGATAGCGATACTACAGACCAATACCGAAGGATCAGCATATAGGCGATATATATATATATA
>NC_068999.1:52639733-52646968 GCF_001194135.2 Octopus bimaculoides
ATATATATATATATATATATATATATATATATATCATTCAGTGAGATACGTAGAAAAGCGGTGCCGCCCGCAAGTCACATGATTGTAGTGTGATTCATAGAAACAGCTTGATAAGAAAAGATAAAAGGATATAAGTACTCAGTCATGTTTTCAAAACACGTTGCCTACCTATCTGTTTTGCTTGGCTGTGTCGTCAAGAGGTTCGCTACTCATCCGCGTTGGTTTCAGGTTCAGTTCCACTGCGTCGTACCTTGGGTACGTGCCTGTTACTATATCCACTAGCTGACCAATGCTTTGTGAATGAATTTGGTAGTAACTGTGTGGAAGCCTGTCGTGTGTATGAGTGTGTGCGTGTATTCTTTTACGGTTGGACAACAGGTGGTGTGTGTGTGTGTGCGTTTTTGTGTTCCTGTGCAGTTGGACAGCTGCTGGTGGTGGAGTGTGTGTGTGTGTGTATTTGTTCCTCTACTGTTTTATAACCGCTGTTGGTTTGTTTGCGTCTCAGTAACTTGATGTCTCTGACATAACTACATTAACAGAAAAACGAGCAAATTTAAAATAAGTATTAAAGTCGATTTGTTTACTGTACTTCTCAAGTCGGTGCTCCAGTATGGCCGCAGTTCAATGACTGAGACACCTTGTCTCCAAAATAGAAGAATACACAAAACAGCCTACGGATAATGACCTTCTAATTCCTATTCACTTTGATGAAGTACACACAAGTATGGCTGTGTGGTTAAGAAGCTTGCTTCTGAACAATCTGGTCTTGGGTTCAATCCCATTATGCTATTCTTCACATATAATTCTCTCTGCCTACCTAACTACTTATGTGGCCGTGTGGTTAAGAAGCTTACCTCTGAACAATCTGGTCTTGGATTCAGTCCTATTGTGCTGTTCTTCACATATAATTCTGTCTGCTTACCTGTGCAACATGTTGAGCAAGTATCTTCTGTAGTCCTGGGCTGAACAGTGACTTTTGAGTGAATTTGGTAGAAGGAGGAAACTGTGGAAACCTTTTACTTTTTTCAGTTATTAGAGTACAGCCATGCTGGGGGTACTGTTTTGAAGAATGAATTGACCTCAGTACTTATTTTATTTTTTAAGCCTAGTACTTGTTCTATCAGTCTCAAACCAACCCACATCATGATTAAATATACATGTTGAACTGTTAGTGTTTGTTTCTCCAGAAAATTCAATGATGTTTGTGTTTTGAATACATCCTGTTGTTCTGGTTTCTGTTTGTATTTTCATTGTGTTTATGGCTGTGATATGAAAGAATTGCCAAAATCGTTGCTATTTGTTTTAATGACAACAACAGCAGACCAAAGAGTGAGTGCCTATGTGGGTCACTCGATCTGCTATTTATAACGATTAAATTGGCATTACTGCATGGTACAGGGCTCATCCGTTTACTGTTATTATTGGGTACGTTAAGGTGATGAGCTAACAGACACAATGTGTCAGAATAAATACTTAACAGCATTTCTTACAGCTCTTTACATTCTGAGTTCAAATAGTACTGAGGTCAACTTTACCTTGTTAACAAGCAGTTTACTGTTGTAAAAAAGTGCCACTCAGTCATGTCTGCACTTGTATTTAAAATAGCATGAAAAACTGTACATATATTTTATCTAAGATGTAAACAATCACACTTCTCTGGTTTTCATTGCTGGGCATGGTACATTGGAACGGTGTACCTCAGCTGCTGCTTCTGAAATATTTGATATATCACCAAAAGGTACTATTTATATGAGTGGAGGCATGGTTTAGTGGTTAGGGGTGTTGGACTCATGATTGTAAGATTGTGGTTTTGATTCCTGGACCGGGCGACGCATGTTCTTGACCAAAACACTTCATTTCACATTGCTCCAGTCCACTTAACTGGCAAAAATGAGTAATCCTGCAACAGACTAGTGTCCTGTCCAGGTGGGGAATGTATATCAGGTCATTAAGAATGAAATGTCTGATTTTGAACTGAAAGTTTTATTTTACTTTATCTGAACAAAAAGCAATGCAGTTTGTGGGGTGGAAAAGAGATCAAGGTTGCTTGGAATGTCAAGGATGCATGTAGAGGCTGAAACCAGTTGTTGTAGAGAGTTAAGAATGGTATAAAAGATTTGGTATCTGCACCAGCAGCATTAATATGGGATGAGTGTCAGAGCCGGGAGAGATGTGAACAGTGAGGTCAGCGAGAATGATAACTTCAGAGAGAGATAAAGTGAAACAGAAGAGCAGTAGAAGAATTAAATGTCTTTAGAAGAGGAGGGGAGGATGACTTTGAACCAGGGTAGCTGGAAGTCTTTGATGCTAATATCCAGTTGAGAGTGATGAGTGGTTGGGTGAGTGGAATTTGCATATGTGGAGATACCACATTTGAGAATGAAGTATGGAGTGTAGTCTGGAGAGCAGAGTTGGGTTATAGATAAGGGGTTGAGAGGTTTATGACTAGGAGAGGAACATGAACTGTGGTTTCACAATTGTTTCAGAAAAGGAGTGAAGAGAGCTGTATTTTATTTATTTGATACTTCATAAGATTTTTTTTTTCATTTGGGTTGGGGGAGGGGGAGGAGGACATCACAACTCTTACAATTGTTCTTAATCACTACTGTAATTTTTATAAGTAGCACATTTGGATGTCAGTGGCTTTTGGTGGGCCTCTCAAAATCTCATGTTTGCTGGAGCATCAGTCATTAATTGTAGAGTGGAGGAAGATACCAGATTATGAATTATGTTGTAGAACAGCCTCCCCAGATGTTACCCACAGATCCAAGACCTTTTCTTTATTATCAATCAGCAGACCTCTGCTGGGAAATGTTTTCAGCTTGTACCCCCGCTGAAAACTTGTGGTGTCATGCATAGGAAAGTAAGTACAGTGGATATTAGTTCATTGTGAGGATGATATGCCACTATATAAAGCATGGTCCAAATGCTTTTAACAGTGAACTCCTTTTAAGGTACTCGTAGAACAGGAGTTGTTATTGCTTTGGGATAGTAACATATATTGGGCCTATTAGCCCCTCCTAAAATAGTGGGAGCATGGTGTTTTATTGTATCGCTTTAACTATGGTGTTTGTCCTAGTAGGCTCTGATTCATCTCTTACCAATTATTGTCATTAGCATGTTCAAGAAACCAAAGCTTCTAGACCTGCTGCTTTCACTGTGGTTGTAGAATTCCTGTCATTTCTAAGATGGTTTGCTGGTTGTAAGCTGAACAATGTAGCAGGGAACATTCAGAGGAAAGAGAGAGAGAGAGTACTGGAAGAACTGGGTCAATTGAGCCATTAATGTACAGTGTTTAAAAGAAACAGGACATTCAGAAAATTATATGATATTATTATTATATGATACTATTATTATTGTATTATGAAGTATTCTTCAATTACATAAGTGATTGCGAAGATTAAACTGTATACATTAATGTGATAAGAGGAGAACAAAGTGTGTAAACAGAAACAATCCTGTAATGGTTGGTTGTAGCAAAGAGGCTATTTCATTGTTTTCAGAATGAAGCAAGGAAAGAGACGAAATACCACTAAGCATTTCGCCCGGCGTACTAACGTTTCTGCCAGCTCGCCGCCTTAAATGAGGTCAAAGAAACTGAGAGCACAATGAACCCCCATGAATGAGGCAGCAGTGTATTGCAGGGTTAACCTCCAACTGTAGCTGGTACTTATTTTCAGTTGAATGAACTGAAATGAAGTGTCTTGCTCAAGGACAATGTACTGCCCAGTCTTAGAACTGAACCTACAACCTACTATGAGCCCAGCACCCTAACCACTAGGCCACACACCATTACATATAGGGATGTAAACAAACCAACACCAGTTGTCAAGTGGTGGTGGTGGGGAGACAAACATACATGCACGCACACACACACACGCACACACACACATATATGACGGTCTTCTCTCAGTTTCTGCCTACCAAATCCACACACAAGGTTTTGGTTGGCCCAAGGCTATAGTAGAAGACACTTGCCTAAGGTGTGCCATGCATTGGGACTAAACCCAGAACTATGTGGTCAAAAGCAAGCTTATCACACAGCCACGTCTGCCATCAACTCCAATACTTGACTAGTACTTTATTTTATTGACTCTATAAAAATAAAGGACAAAGTTGACCTCAGCAGGACTTGATCTAAGAATGCAAGCAACTGGAAGAAATACTTGTTATTTTTCCTGCTACCTTGCGAACCTACTGATGGTTTCAATTTTTTACACAAGGGTAATTATTTTTGGGAAGGTAAATAGTTGATCACATTGACCCCAATTCTCAGTTGGTACTTTATTTTATCGACTCCAAAAGGATGAAAGGAAAAGTTGATCTTGACCGAATTTGAACTCAGTACAGAAAGAGCTGAAGAAATGTTGCTAAGTGTTTTGTCCAATGTACTGACAGTTCTGTCAGCTCACCACCTAGTTTAGGTACAAGGCTAGCAGTTTTGAAAGGAAGTGTTTAGTCAGTACCATTAACCCGAGTAGTACTTGATTGGTATTTTATATTATTGATCTTAGCGGGATGAAAGGTAAAGTTAATATTGGCTGTATTTGAACTTAGAACATGAACAGTTGGAATAAATATGGCAGGTCCAATGGTCGAACGATTCTACCACTCCACCACTTTAATCTCCTATGTGTGTGTGTGTGTGTGTAAATAAAAATCTTTATTGAGGTTGTTAGTATTTTAAAGTTAGCTGAAGGATACCAGTAGAGCATTACTGGAGGTATGACTCAATACTGAGAATAAACTCAAGTTTACTGTAAATTTTGTGTTGACTGAGATTATACATCATCATCATCGTCATCATCATAATACCCCCTTTTCCATGCTTGCAGGGGTCAGACAGAATTTTATTGTGACAGATTTTCTATGTACAGATGCCCTTCCTGTCACCAATCCTTGCCTGTTTCCAAGCGAAATAATATCTTCTCATAGCTATACATGTTTTTTATGGAAGACTGGAACTGAACAAACTTTGCTTGTATCACAACAACGACTATGGCTATGCTAGGGCACTACTTTCAAGGGTTTTTGTTGACTATATCCAGCACGTTACTTTGTCTTGTACTTATTTAATTGATCTTGTAAAGGACAAAAGCCAAGGCCACCTTGGCATAAAAGGACAAAACTTGGACTGAAAGAAATAGGGTATTTTTTGTTTGACACACTGATTTTGTTCATCCTTTACTGATGAATACACACACACACACACACACTTCCACCGACCTTCTTTCACCAAATTTCACACACAAAGCTTTCTTTGACGCAAAGCAGAAGACATTTTCTCCAAGGTGCTACACAGTGGGACAGAACCCAGAACCTTGTATTGTAAAGTGAACTTCTAAACCACCCATACATCCATGGTTACAGTTACAAATAAAACATAAAAGTAGGAAAAAAACCCAGAAAGAATTGCAGGAAATCAAAAAAGCAGGATTTGCAAAACAGTAAAAGTCACAGGAGAAATATAAGTATTCATTTGTTGTGTATGTAACTTGGCAATTATTCCTTGATTGAAAATCATATAATTAACATTGGGTAGTGTAGTAACTAAACAGTCTATTATATAACAACAATCAGTCTATTATCATAGAGAACTGTCTGTTATAATAGCAAGGTGTCAACAGCATTGCTCACTGTACGCATTTAATTATACTCTGTTGTCAGAGATGATTGTAGTCTTGTTCAGTGTTTTCGCTATTTGATTAGCTTAATATAATCAAAATCACCAGGATCGAAAGGACTGATAACAAGACGTGGGGGAGCCTCTAGGTGATCACATCACCTGACCTGCTAGAAACAACACCCCAATAGCCTTTGAATCACACCCTGCCTGTGTTAGAATGGGGGTAGCTGATGAAGGAAAATGTTCTCTATGTGGCCTGTGTGTTTTCTGTACTCTGGTTATTATTATTTTTTTGGTCTACGTTTTGTTTGCAATGTCCTGTACCCAGATATGCACCTATATATACAAGTAGATGTAGGTATATAATTAGTAAAAGGATAAAAAGAAATTATATAGTTGGTGTAACTAATCATGTTTTTTTGCTGGTTCTGTTTTCAGAAGTATGAACAGCTGTATCTCAGTCAAGAGAAGCGAGGAGTGATCCACGAAAGCACCTACTTTGATTATGCTCTCTGTTTAATTCGGAGCAAATATTCAAACGACATTCGGAAAGGAATAGCATTTCTTCAAGGTGAGTTTTTAAAGTTGTGCAGGTTTTTGAATAATTTTGAGGAATTGGAATAGATTATGAAAATTATTTTTGTTTTGGAAGTGTGGTTAAGAGGTTTGCAAAGCAACAACATGATTTTGGGTTCAAATTCCAGCCTTACACCTTACACTTTACTCAGGCTCACACATGCATAGATTGATTTAATGAATAGTGAACATTAGTGGATGGTGGCTCTACAAGTGACTCTGTTAAAGGCATCAAAGGGACATTTGGTAGCAGTAAGAAAAGAAATAGACACCAAATATACATCTGTTTATATTGTAGGCTTAGTATTGTGTGTATGTATATGTATCTATGTACATGTCTGTGTATGCAGGTATATATGTATACATACATGTATAGTTACATATATATGTATGTGCATATATTTGTGAGTATATATATACAGTAATAGCTCACTTTATGAGGACCTGCTTTACTAAACCCCAGGTTTACGAGTTTTATTTTTCAAGCAGAAGATCCAAATTTTGAACAAAATGAAAAAGTTTCTACTACCAGAACAACTGCTTTTATGCGTTACCGAGTAATTTATAGAGAGCCAAAAAAGAAAAAAAATCTTCTAAGCAAACATCTCTAGACTTGTTTTTTAAAAGGAAATCTACAAGTCTGTCTATGAGTGCTTGTGAATCAGCAATCACATCTACGAGAGGTGATGTGTGTGAGTCTAGTGCGAGTGAAAGTGATTCAGAAAATGATTATAATAATATTTTTTATTATAAATGTTCTTGACATTCTTTTTACTTCATATAGAATATTCTTTACATTCTACTGTTGTTTCATTGCCATTTATTTACGAGTATTTTGAATTTTACAGGTTAAATATTTTTCTGGGAACGAATTACAATTGGAAATTATTGTTCTGTATTACAAATTTTTGCTTTATGAATGGTCTCATCATCATCATCATCATCATCATTTAATGTCTGTTGTCCATGCTGGCATAGGAATAAATTAACTCGTATATCAAGGCATTACTGTAAATATGTATATATACTGTAA
>NC_068999.1:52647221-52665705 GCF_001194135.2 Octopus bimaculoides
ATATATATATATATATATATATATATATATATATATATAAGGCACAATTAAAATGTACCAAAACCGTAATGACTTTGGATTCGAACACTGGTGTGTAGTTTACTGTATCTGTTTGTCATATTCTGTTAACTATTATCAATTCCATCTCTCTTGTTTTTATCTATAAATAAACACTGCACGTGCAAATAGGATGTAAACTGCTTCCTCCCACCAATAAAATGAAAACTGGTTTATACCAGAATGTTCTGTCTAAAAGTATTTTTCATTTCTGCTTTCCAGATATTCTACAGAAAACTAATGATGATCAATCTCGCCGAGACTACCTCTATTATCTTGCCGTGGGCTTTACCAAGTTGAAAGTAAGTTATTGGAAATCTTATCGTAAGAGTAATTTATTCACTGATTATTTCCTATCAGTGTATAACTATTGTACATTCTCTTAGTGATTCTCTCACCATTGCTTGGATAAACATGGTGGAGTCCACACTTCTCTGAGGAGGCTTAATGAGACTGAAGCATATTGTAAGTTGCCTCCCATACTTACCTTAAGCCTCAGAACAATATTTCTCAATGATTTGCATTGTTTTTTTTTTTTACATGGCTGAATGCCCTTCTTGATTGGTTCCATGCAGATGTGTGTGTCTGGTGCATAGCCTATCGATCTGTCTCACCAAACTGCTAAGCTAAGGGGATGTAAGGAACCCAACACTGCTTGTTAAGTAGTATTAGGGACAAGCACACACACACACACACACGTATCATCATCATCATCATCATCATCATCATCGTTTAATGTCCGCTTTCCATGCTACCATGGGTTGGACGATTTGACTGAGAACTGGTGAAACCAGATGGCTACACCAGGCTCCAATCTGATTTGGCAGAGTTTCTACAGCTGGATGCCCTTCCTAACGCCAACCACTCTGAGAGTGTAGTGGGTGCTTTTACGTGCCACCGGCACGAAGGCCAGTCAAGCGGTACTGGCAACGGCCGCGCTCAAAATGGTGTATTTTATGTGCCACCTGCACAGGAGCCAGTCCAGGGGCACTGGCAACAATCTCGCTCGAAAGTCCTATAAATATAAATATGTGTGTGTGTGTGTCTGTATGTATACACATGGTGAGTTTTCACACAGTTTCTATCTGTCAAATTCACTCACAATGCATTAATCAGCCTGGGGCTTATGCAGTGGGACTGAACCTGTAACCTACATTGTTGCAAAGTCAGCTTCTTAACCATACTACCATGCTTTCACTTTGATGTCTTTCTGAATAGAAGTCATTGACCCCAGTGTAACAACTCTCTATTAACCCTTTAACACACAGATTACTCTGTCAAATGTAATCCTTATTTATTCACATTATTTTGAAGTAACCATGCATTATCTCTTAGCTCTGAGATTTCAGTAATGTGATTGTTCATTTTCAGAATGATATTGTAGGGTTGGTGTGAGAGTCTGGATCTGGACGATTTGAGCATAGAAAGCAGGTAGAATAATTTGGCGTAATACAACCGGTTCAAATACTGGAGGGTTAAACCTTTTCTCTGTGTGTTTGTTTCTTACAGGAATATGAACATGCGCTACAATACATAAAGATGGTTTTGAATCTTCAGCCTGATAATCGCCAAGCAATTAGCATGGAGCAGTTTATCAAGAAGAAATTAACCCGAGGTTTGTTTTATTTTGCTTCTTATTTTATTATATTATTATTACTTTTGTGTGGCCTTCGTGCCGGTGGCACGTAAAAGCACCCACTACACTCTCGGAGTGGTTGGTGTTAGGAAGGGCATCCAGCTGTAGAAACTCTACCAGATCAGATTGGAGCCTGGTGTAGCCATCTGATTTCACCAGTCCTCAGTCAAATCGTCCAACCCATGGTAGCATGGAAAGCGGACGTTAAATGATGATGATGATGATGTCCCTTTTCACATGAATGTTTTGCCTTATTATGTTTTGTCCGAGGAGTCATAATGTGTTAATGACTTATTATCTAACACACACACTGGTTTGATTTCCACTCATTTATTATTTATATTTTTTCTTCCAAAATTTTCATTGCTTTTGCAGCCTTGTCAGTGGACATTGACTCATATTTTCCTTTTAATCTTCTTTCTGTTAACAGAAGGCCTGATGGGAATGGCTATAATTGGCGGTGCCGTACTAACTATTGGAAGTCTGGTTGGTCTTGGAGTTGCTTTGGCCAAGAAATAAAATGGAGAATGGACCTTAATGTTGGACATTGAAAGTTCAACTTGATGAACTCTTTGGCTGTGCTGAAAAAAAAAAAAGAAAGAAAAATTCAAAACTAAATGCAGACACATGCAAATACCTACACACATGCATACACTTCCACATGGTTGTACACACACACACATGTGTATGTGTGCACCTGCACGCACACACCTACATGTATAAAAGTTCGATATTAGTTGTTAATAACTAACTTTTGAAAAATAAACTTTTGTTTAAAATTTTTTCCTCAAAGACTATAGAGCATTCTCACCAGCTGGTGCTTTAAAGCTATTGCGACCGTCTTAGCACACATCATCATCATCATCACCATCACCATCACCATTTTTGTTAATATCACTACTATTATTATTAATATCATCATTCAAAGCAACAAGCTGGCAGAATTGTTAGCATGCCGAGCAAAATGCTTAGCAGCATTTCATCTGTGTTTATGTTCTGAGTTCAAGTTCCGCCAAGGCTGACTTTGCCTTTCATCCTTTCGGGGTCGATAAAATAAGTACCAGCTGAGTACTGGGGGTCGATGTAATGGACTTGCCCCCTCTCCTGAAATTGCTGGCCTTGTGCCAAAATTTGAAATCATCATCATTATGATTATGATTATAATTATATTTATTATTAAGAATGGTGGATCGGCAGAATCACTAGAGCATTAGAAGCAATGCTTCACAGTTTTACTTCTGGTTCTTTATGTTCTGATTTCAAAACCCACCAAGGTCAACTTTGCCTTTCATCTCTCTGGGGTTGATAAAATAATATACCAGTCAAGTACTGGAGGAGGGGGTGGTTGGTGGTATCAGCTTATCCCTCCCTTTGGAATTACTGGCCTTGTACCTATATCAGAAGCTATTATTATTAAGGGAAGGAGGACAGAGTTAAACAAAATACCTTTTGGTGTTTGATCCTGTTCTTTACATTCTGTGTTCAAATCCTGCTGAGGTCAACTTTGCTTTCCATCCTTCTAAGTGGCAATAGAATAAGCACCTGTCAAGTACTAGGGTTCGTATGATTAACTATTCTCCACCCCCACCCCCACCATCCCCTAATTTCTGGCTGCATGTCTGTACTAGAAATCTGTATTATTATTATTATTATTATTATAATTATTTATAATGTTCAAATCCTGTCACGGTCAACTTTGCCTTTCAGCCTCCCAGGCTTGATACGATAAAGTCCCATTGAAGAACTGAGGGTCAGTGGTATCGACTAGCTAGTCCCCTCCCCACTTCTCAAAACTGCTGGCCTTGCCCCTAAATTAGAAACAATTATTATTTATAATATTATTCTGCTCGTTAAGATATGTGTGTTCCCCCCCCCCCACCGAATGTTGCGCTTTCTACGAGAAATGACTCTTATTGTCTTACACTTCCAGTATGTCTGCTGAGTTGTGCTTAATATTATATTGTTACAACACTTTAAGCTATCAATGACCTCAATCCATTTTCTAGCTCACTATGATAAAAAAAAAAAAATCAAAAAAGGCCCAAAAGACTCTTTTAACCCTTTTGTTACCAATCCGGCTGAAACCAGCTCTGGCTCTGCGGTAAAAATGTCTTGTTTTCATAAGTTTTGAATTAAAATCTTCCACCAAATCTTAGTCACAATTTAGGTTCCTAACACTAGCTGAATGATAACTAAGTTATTCTACTAAATTCTTTGTTATATTTAAAATCAATTGAAAGAAACACAGAGCATCTCAAAATAGATACAGTAATGAAAGGGTTTTAACATCGTATCGGGGACAATTACACCCCGAGGACAACTACCCTCCCCCATAGGACAGTACCCCCCCGACGACAACTACCCCCTTGGTTAATTACCCCCTCTCTAGTATATTAAGAAGTTTTAAATCATCATCTGTTGTCCTTGGATGGGTGGGTTATTGTCCATGGGGGTAAATGTCCTAGACTCATTAACATAAACAGTGTTATGAAGAGCTATGAATTTATGCATCATAATAAAAATAAGAAAATTTATATAATGTGAAATTGTCACAACTTCTGTTGTTAATTATTTTTAGGTGGCAAAAGGCCGTGAGCTTTCAGATTCATTAGCATGTTGGGTAAAATGCTAAATGGCATTTCTTTTGGGGTTTTTATGCTCTATGTTCATATACCACCATGGTCAACTTAGCTGTTCATCTTTTCAGAGTCAATAAAATAAAGTACCAACTAAATACTGGGGGTTGATGTAATGGACTAGACCCCATCCCAACAAAAATTTCAGGCCTTGTGCCCTTTGTAGAAATAATTGGAAGAATCATTAGCATGTCTGTCAAAATGCTTAGGAGCATTTCTTTTGGGTGTTTCCATTTTGAGTTCAAGTACCACCAAGGTCAACTTTACCTTTTATCCCTTTGGGTGGGGGTCGATAAAATAAGTACCATTTGAGCACTGGGGTCGATGTAATCGACTTAACTCCTACCCTGAAATTGCTGGCCCTGTGCCAAAAATTTAAACCATTATTGTTATTATTATTATTATTATTATTATTATTATTGAGGCAGTGAGCTGGCAAAATCGTTAGGATTCCAAGCAAAATGTTTAGTGGCATTTCGTCCATCTTTGTGTTCTGAGTTCAAATTCTGCCAGGGTTGACTCTGCCTTTCATCCTTTTGGGGGTCAATGAATTAAGTACCAGTCAAGTACTGAGGTCCATGTGATTGATTAACCACCTCTCACCAAATTTCAGGCCTTGTGCCTTTAGTAGAAAGGATTATTATTATTATTATTATTATTATTATTATTATTATTAAGGCAGTGAGCTTTATGTTCTGAGTTCAAATTCCACTGAGGTCATTTTGACTTTCATCCTTTCAGGGTCGATAAAGTAAGTACCAGTCAATTACTGGGGTCGATGTGATTGACTGTGCCCCTCCCCACAATCCAGGCCTTGTGCCTATAGTAGAAAGGATTGTTACTATTATTATTATTTCAGGTAGAAAGAATTATTTTGGTGAATTATCAGCATTGTTAGAACTTTGGATAAAATTCCTTGTGGTATTTGTATTTTTGATCTTTGCAGTCTGGGTTCAAATTCTACCATAGTTAACTTAGCATTTCATCTTTTCAAGTTGTAGTCAAGTTCTGGGGTTGATTTCATTATCTATCCTCTTCCCCCATCTAAATTTCAGGCCTTGTGTCTATGCAGAGAAATAGTTTTTACGAAGAATGCAGTGAGTGACAGAATCAGTATAACATCAGATAAAATGCCTGCAGCTTTCCATCACAATCCCTTTTATGTTTTGAGTTCAAATCACTCTGATGGCGAACAAACAAATACTAGTCAAGTACTGGTGCTTACAATTGAGGCCTTGTGCCAATGTAAAAAGATAAAACAATCATTATGATTGGATGAGGGGGACATCAAAAGTTCAAATTACAAAAACCAGTGATGAGTTACATGGAACTGCATATGAGAAAATAGACATGACAAATAATGGCTTATTTTCTCTTATATGATTCCATGTAAGCACCTCCTACCATTTTTATAATTTGCCTTTGTAATTGCCACAGCATCCATTTTCCTGGTGGAATTCTGTTTTAAGCATGCTATATAACTCCTCATAACTTTTTTAATTTTTGCAATTTTCAGAAAATTTTTATGACTTTGTATTCTACACATGAGAATTCATATGATTATGCAAAAAAAAAAAAAAAAAAATTTTGCTGCATGATTTAAGGGCTATTTAGCTGTTAATTTTAGCACATCACATGACCACCTCATACTCTCCTGTTTTTTTGTTGTTGTTAGTCTGATGTATTGATGTTTTTCAATATCTTTCTCCTCATAAAGACATCTAATGGGAGTCAAGCCAAAAATTTGGACTAACTGTATTTGAAACTTTGATTTAAAAATAAATTCTAAAAATTAAAAAAAATAAAAATTTGTAAAATAAAATAAAATTTTTATTCCAGTTGTGTAAATTCCTGTGTGTAGAATACAAATTTGCAAAAATTCTAAAAAATTAAAAAAAGTTACAAGATGTTATGTGGCATGCTTAAAGTGGAATTCTGCTATTTTCCCTTGTGCCAATGTAAAAAAAACACATTATTATTATTATTATTAATATTATTGTCAGCATTCAACTTTTTTGTGTGGTAGGGTCAATAAAATAAAATATCGATCATGTGCTTGGTCAATATTTTCGACTACACTTCTCCTTTAAAATGTATGACTTTGTGCCAATGTAACTAATTGTTGTTCTCTCTCTTGTGCCTTTGAAGAGTACCAGATTGTCTTACATTATTTTATTTTCATCTCTTCATATTTTCTGTTCTAAATTATTATTATTATTATTATCATTATTATTATTATTCCGACATTTCCTCTTTGGCCAAGGCCTCATCAACTTTTTCAAGTTCCACTTAAAAAAGGAAGATGAGAGTAGAAAGGGAAGTGCTGTCTCATAGCAAATTTGTTGAAAGATGGGTGACTGTTGGAAGAATGGCCAGTATGCACGGACCAATTCTGAGAATACACCTGTAGAAAAAGGTAATGTAAAAGGAGAAAGGGCTCTACACCCCTTTCTTATTTTTCTGACCAGGCTCCCGTGGCTTTTATGGGTTTTTCCCCGTGTAACCTTTCGAAGCGCCCCCCGCCCATATTGGGAGTTTTATTTGTTATATCTTTCTCTGTTTTTCCTCTGTTTACACAAACGTTTTCTTCTTTTCGGACAAAATCCTTTGTAACCTTCATCCTGTCTTTGTCCTTACATGTTTTTAATTTATATTAGCCCTTGTGGCCAATAAAACCAGAATTAATTATCATTATTGAGGTGGCAAGCTAGCAGAATCCTTAGCCCACTGGATAAAATGCTTAGCGGCATTTCATCCGTCTTCACGTCCTGAGTTCAAATTCCGCCAGGGTCAGCTTTGTCTTTCGTCCGTTTGGGGTCGATAAATTAAGTACCAGTGAAATACTGGGGTTGATGTAATTGACTAGTCGCTTCCCCCAAAAATTTCAGGCCTTGTGCCTATAGTAGAAAGCATTATTATTATTGATAAGCTTGCAGAATTGTTCGCATGTCAAACAAAAGGCTTAGCAGCCTTTTTTCTAGTTCTTTACATCCTGAGTTCAAATTCTGCTGTGATCAACTGTGCTGTTCATCCTTATGGGGGTCAGTGAAACAAGTACCAGTTGATCTAATTGACTAGTTCCTCATTCCAAAATTTCAGGCCTTTGTACCTAGGTTGACTTTGCCTTTCATCTTTTCGGTAAAATAAAGTACCAGTCAAGTATTTTGGGGGTTGATGGTGTTGACTAATCCCCTTCCCTAAAATTGCTGGCCTTGTGCCTGAATTGGAAAACATTGTTTAAAGTGGCAAGCTGGCAGAATAGGGAGAGTATTAGACAAAATGCCTTGTAGTATTTGTTCCTGTTCATTATGTTTTGAGTTCAAGTTCTGCCGAAATCAATTTTGCATTTCATTCTTTCGGGGTGGCGGAAAGCGATGAGCTGGCAGAATTGTTAGCATGCCGGGGCCGGGCTAGTGGTATTTCGTCTGTCTTTACATTCTGAGTTCAAATTCTGCTGAGGTCAACTTTGCCTGTAGTCCTTTCGGGATTAATGAAATAAGTACTAATTGAGCACTGGGGTTGATGTAACCAACTTACCCCCTCCCATCAAATTGCAGGCCTTGTGCCTGTAGTGGAAAGGATTATTAAGGTAACGAGCAGACAGAATCATGAGCATGCCAGATAAGATACGTAGTGACATTTCATCCATCTAACATTCTGAGTTCAAATTCCACTGAAGTCATCTTTGCGTTTATCCTCTCGTGGTCGATGAAATAAGTACCAGTTTAGTACAGAAGCTGATGTAATTGACTTGCCTTCTCCCTGCAAATTTCAGGCCTTGTGCCTATAATAGAAAGGATTATTATTATTATTATTATTGAAATGATATAAACTAATAGTAAGCTTCTGGTGTCTCAGAGTCCACAATCCAGTTCCAATTTCCATTTGTAACCACATAATTTTACATTACCATTACTAATGCCTTTTTAAAAAGAAGGGCTTGAACATTGTACAGTCTCAGTTGCCTTCTACAAAAAATTTGGGACCTTTTGGTTGTATAAGGAATTGTTGCTATTATTTGAGTTCAAAACCTACTGAGGTTGACTTTGCTTAGAACTGGTGGGTAGATTGATAAGATACAAACACATGTGCGTGCGCATGTATTAATGTTTCACCATATGGTTATACATTAAAACAGTCAAGCATTCATTGAAGGATGACTCAATACATTTAAATATGGTAGCAGATTGATAAATATCAAGGGGTGACAGTGACTTTGAAGTTTTAGAGTATGAATCTTTAAATTTTGAGTTCAAATCCAGTCATGGTCACCTTCATCTTCCATCCTTCTGGAGGGGATAAAATAAGGTACCAGTCAAGTACTGGATTTGATGGTATCATCTAGCTCCGCCACCTCAAAACTGTTGGCTATGTGCCTAAATCAGAAATGATTATTATTGTTATTATTGAACATAGCTTAAAGAATCACATCAAGAATTTGGTATGTCTTGGAAAAGATGCAAGATGATGTTCAATGTTCATGAAATATAATATTAGCAATATTGTTATCTTCATCATCAATTAATAACCAAAGTATGCATTATATGAATATGTGTGTATGGATTTATACATATGTGTGTGTGTGTGTATGTATATATAAAACATATATAACATATGTAGTGCACATATACATACGTGCACACATCATGTCACTTATTCTGCAAGAGCTGCCACATATAATTACATGCATGCAAAGTGTCATATAACAAATCCAGTGTTTGACAAATCAAATATACCAGCCATATAATGGCAGATCTCTTAAATCAACTTTATCCTTTTTTCTCCAAAATTTGTAGCATTGTGCCAAAGATAGAAATTATCATTATAATTATCATTTGTTCTCTATAATTGATTGTGTGAAAACCCACTCTAATTTTGTAATCTGTTCATGTCATATCCTCTCATTCCTCACTGTTGCAGAAAAGTTAAAGAAAGGATTATTATTAATTAATTAATCATTAATTAATTACTAAGGTGGCAAGGTGACAGAATCGTTAATGTGTCGGTCAAAATGCTTCGTGGCATTTCTTGTAGCTCTTTACATCCTGCATTCAAATTCAGCCAAGTTGACTTTGCCTTTCATCCTTTTAGGAGTTGATAAAATAAAGTACCAGCTTAGCACTGGGGTCAGTGCAACTGACTAGCTTCTTCCCACCAAATTTCAGGCATTGTACCTATTGTAGAGTGAATCATCATCATCATCATCATTATTTAGGTGGTGAGCTGGCAGAATCGTTAGCATGCTGGGCGAAATGCTTAGCAGCATTTTATGTCTTCAAATTCCGCTGAGGTGGAGTTTGTCTTTCATCTTTTCAGGGTCAATAAAATAAATACCAGTTGAGTACTGGGGTCGATGTAATCGGCTTATCCGCCTCCCCCAAATTCCAGGCTTTGTGCCTACGATAGAAAGGGTTATTATTTAGGTGGCGAGCTGGTAGAATCATTAGCACATTGGACAAAATGCTTAGCAGCATTTCATCCTTCTTTATATTTTGAGTTCAAATTCCACCAAGGTTGACTTTCCCTTTCATCCTTTCAGGATCGATGAAATAAGTAACAACTGAGCACTGGGGTCGATGTAATCGACTAGCACCCACCCACAAAATTTTGAGCCTTGTGCCTAGGGTAGAAAGGACTATTATTATTTATTATTATTAACACAGCAAAGGGTGGCAAGCTGGTAGAATTTGAAACTGTTATTACTACTCCTCCTCCTACTACCATTACCTTGGAGGATGGCAGAAATGGTAGATTGTCAAACAAAATGCTTTTTACATTCTAAACTCAAATCCTGCCAGAGTTGACTTTGCCTTTCATACTTATGGGCTTGATAAAATATAAGTACCAGCTAAATACTGAAGTTAATATAATGGACTATGCTACCCCTTTCTCTCTCTCACTTTAAATATTCCTGGCCTTGTTCTTATGTTAGTAATCATCAGCATTATAAAGGCAATTCATGTTCCAAGTTCAAATCCTGTTGTGGGTCTCTTTGCCTTCCAACCTTCTGGGTAGGTTGATAAAAAACAAATATATACCAATTAAATACTGGAGTTTGATATAGGCGGCAACTGTACCCTCAGCATCACCAAATCTTGACCTTGTGCTTATGTAATCAAAAGGAAAAAGGTCTGGTGGAATCGTTAGAGCATCAAACAAAATGTTTTGTGGCATTTAGTTATGGTTCTTTACGTTTTGAGTTCAAATCCCACCGAGGCTGACTTTGCCTATCATCTGCCAGGTTCCTGAAATCAATGAAGTAAAGTTAAGCATTGGAGTTAATGTAATTGGCCAAACCCTTCCCCCTTTCAGATTTCTGGCCTTATGCCTATATTAGAAATCATCATCAACATTATTATTTTTTTTTTTATTATTATTATGCTTCTGCCAATTTCAATGTTACAACATTTGTTTTAACATATTGTAAATGATTAAAACATGCAAACGAAACACAAGTGTTTTCTTTCCTTCTCTGACTTCACCATGGTTCCTATTTTCAAAGCAATTTACTGATTCATGGATTTCTTTTTCTTTTTTTGTCTAGTTAATGTCTGCATTTCTTTACACCTACCACCTCCACCTCCATTTCATCAGTTTCTCTTTTCCCTCTTTGTTGTTATGTTTTATTCTATTTATTGCTTAAATTTCTTTACCAATATGATGACTTGCATTTTTACTCTTAGTATGTTCTGGCAAATTTGAACACACCCCTGACTAATAAATCTAACAAGAAGCTCTTGTTTATAACTTCAGTGAACAGACAGCTTGATCTGTGCTGATAAACCATAATAGATTGTCATATGCACAATGAACAGTGAGAGTCAAATACAATGACTTGCATATTTATTCTTAATGTTCCGGCAGATTGAAATGTGAAAATGCTAATCATTGTTGTGTTTCATCACCAGAGAACAACTTCTCCTTTATGACAAATGTGTATTCACAATACATTTGATTTATTAGCATTACGATCTTGAAGACTGATCTCAAAATGCTGAGCCTTATGAATGTGGTGCAGCCCCTGGCCTTGCCAGTTCCTGTGAAGCCGTCCAACTCATGCCAGCATGGAAAACGGATGCTAAATGTTGATGATGATGATCTCCAAAACAACCAGTGTTTCAACATTGGTATGTCTCATCACCTGGATGCATGCATCTTACAATGCTTTAGCCATTTAATTTTTTATTGTTTCTTTGTCCCGTGTCTACCTCCACTTCTTCATCTTCTCTTTGTCTTTTTCTCTTCATTTTTTTTCTAATATTGTTACTCCTTGTTCCTTGGTGTTATTGTATTTGCTGTTGTTTATTTCTGATTACATTTCCTCTCCATTTTCCTGTTTCTAGTCAAGATTCTGTCCACCAATCAAATAAACCAAGTTTCTGTTAATCCATCAACAACCCTAGATTCTGTCCACCAATTAACAAGTCTAGATTATAGTTTTGCCGTAACCGTTCATGTTTACATAGAAGTTTGGAAGCAAAAGGCAACACTTGCACAACAGTAACACTCCTTTACAACTAAGCAGAGAATGAAAACAAATATTGATAATTTCCCAAAAAATCATATTTTGGGAATATTTATTTTAGGTTTTTCATTTAATATTTGGTTAAGAGATAGCATGTATATATGTGAATTTGAATGAAAATTTGTGTTTGTGAGTCTGTGTGTGCATGTGTATATATTTAAATATGTGAGCTTGTGAATGTGTGTATGTATGTATGTGTGTGTGTTTTAAAGCAGAAGGCTTGAAGTCTTCCGTTTCCTGAATACGGTCAGTTTCTGTAACCACCTCTTCTTCTTCTCACTGATGTCGATGAACAACTGAAAGACAGAAAGGTACATCATCATCATCATAATTGACACATTCACCGCCACCACTATCATAAAAAGCCTCTATGTGGTTGCTCAATATGCTAGAAATAGCAGTCAAATTTCCTAGCCCTCCCACCTAACACACTCTATTGTCATGAAAAGAAAGACATTGAAAAGTATAGTTCTTCCTCTACCACGACTGGTACTGGTTTGTTTATGATCCTATAGCTTAGCAGTTTGACAAGAACATGCACCAGACTTAAAAAACAAGTACTGGGATTGATTTCTTTGACTAAGCCCTTCGAGGTGGTGCCCCAGCATGGCCACAATCCAATGACTGAAATAAGTAAAACGTAAAAGATAATACTTACACTTGGGTGTGCAAATGTATCTATGTCAATGTTGTACTTGTAATTGTCTGGTACTGTTGCCTGACCAGTGTTGGCCTTCACACTGCCAGGTTTAATTTCAGCGATCGTACCAAACTGTTCTTCTTCAGGAGTTTCCTTTCATGAAGAAACAAAAAAGAAACAAACAGATATTTAAAATGTATCATCATCATTATCACTAGTTTTATTTTACTGCTTTACATCCCTATCATTTCCTGCTAACATTACTGGGTTTATTACAGAAGTTGTTGGTTGAGTGAAAGCAAAAGGAGGTGTGTATGAGGGCGTGATTGTGCTGACAATGTTACATGGTGCAGAAACGTGGTGGGGGGGGGGCTGAGAGAGGTGGAAAGGAGGTGACTGGATGTGTTTGAGATAAGATGTTTGAGGGCTATGGCTGGTGTGACACGGATGGACAGGATGAGGAATGAGGAGGTGTGAAGGCGAGAAGGAATGAGAAAAAAACTAACAACCAAAATGGATAGATGTATGTTGAGGTGGTTTGATTACATTGGAGAGGATGGATGAGGAGTGAATGGTAAAGAGGGTGATGAAGGCTGAAGTGGTAGGCAGCAGAACCAGAGGCACAGAAGAAATAATGAGGAGCGGGGAAAAAAGGACAGGGAGACAGTGAAATGAAAAGAGGAGGGAAAGTGAGCAAGAAGAGAAGGCAATGAAATGTGAGAGAGGGGGAACGAAAGAACAAAGAGTGGAATGAACGATGTAAGTGTGAAAGGGCTGATAGAAAGAAGGGAAGAATAGTAGAAAGGATAGAGTCGTACAAGATAATATATGGGGTTGGTAAGCAAGCTACTTACCGCACAGCCACTCCTATGATTTCTATGGCTGAATGCCCTTCCTAATGCCAACCACTTAGCAGAGTGTACTGGGTGCATTTTATGTGCCACGGGTGCCATTAAAATAAAAACGAAATCAAAACCAACAACAACAACAAAAATCAACATGACCGTGTGGTAAGAAGCTTACTTCTCAATCACATGGTTCTGGGTTCAGTTACACTGTATGGCACTTTTGGCGAGTGTCTTACACTATAACCTTGGGACAATCAAAGCCTTGTGAGTGGATTTGGTAGGTGGAAACTGAAAGAAGCCCATCGTGTATGTGTCCTTTTGCATCTGTGTTTGTCTACCACTACTGCTTGGCAACCTGTAGCAAGTCGTTTATGTCCCCATAACTTAGCAGTTCATAAAAAGAGACTAATAAAATAATCACCAGTCTTAACAAAAAAAAAGAAAGTACTAGGGTCGATTCATTTGACTAAAAATTCTGCAAGGCCACAGTCGAACAACATGTGAAAGACGACAGACAATAACAGCCAGCTTAAAAAACAAACAATTAAAACACCACGGTAATGATATTAATTACCTGTGGCACTCGATTAGTGCCAGAAACAAATGTTGATTGGGTAAAAGCAGAACTTTCAATGTCTTCCACTTTGATAGCAAAATCAGGCTGTTCTGTCAATTGGCGTTGCTCCTTTACCATTGTATTTTTCTCCTGCATCTTTCGCAGCTGTTCATCAGCAGCAGCTGGAATTGGTTAATGAGAAAAAAATATTAATGAAAGAAAAAAAGAAAGCAAGATTTATGGAAATTCCAAATTCTAGGGCCTTGTGTTTATTCTAGAAATCCTGTACTACCAATTTACTCTGCAAAATAAGGATAACAGCGGCCTGTCAGAGAAATGAGCCCTGCAAAGTGGAGTGGCTGTTGCAAAGAGTGCATTTCTTCTGGGGTGTGTGGCCCATCACCCTCTCCATGCTCCATCTTCTACTGCTTTACCCCTCCACTGTTTTCTTTTCTTCCTTATCTCCCTTTCCCCCCCTGTTTCTTTGTATTCGTGGCAAAAGGAAATGAATAAAAGTTGATTATCTATCATTATGATAAAGATTTTCGTGGTGAGCTGGCAGAATCATTAGCACACTGGGCAAAATGCTTAGCAGCATTTCATCTACATTATTTACATTTGACGGATATTTGTCCTCATCTTGTTTGTTGTTAACACAACGTTTCGGCTGACATACCCTCCAGCCTTCATCAGGTGTTTTGGGGAAATTTTGAACCCAGGTTCTCATTCCTAAGGTATTTTTTGATGTTATTATTATTAAGGTCACTGCAAGGAATCGAACTTGGAATCTTGGGGTTAGTAGCCTGCGCTCTTAACCACTACGCCATATGCCCGTGGCCCACAGGCATATGACTTAGAAAAATAGTCTGAGCTGACTCTTCAGAATTCTACAAGTAACAGGATGCACCTCAGTTTCTGAGTATAGTTGTTGGTTGGATATGAAATCCAGTCAATGGTTACCCATAATCCTGCAAAGGTGTTCAGGTGTATCCTAAGCGCCGCAGACAGTGTCTAAGCCATGCCACTATAAAGCATAATAAAGAAGACCAGAGACCTGAACCTTTGTCCCCCTGCTCAGATATCAGTAGTGCCAAACACCCTTGGTCAGCGAGTCCACAACTGCATCAGCATGTCAAAGTCTTTTCAAGACTTTGGCCTCACAGCTAATACTGCTATGGATCACACTACCTAGGTAAGTACCTGACTGGTACTTTATTGTATTTGACTCTAAAAGGATGAAAGGCAAGCAAAGTTGACTGTGGCAGAATTTGAACTCAGAATGTTAAGATCTGGAAAAAATACTACTAGGCATTTTGTCTGATGCGCTTATAATCTTCACCTGCCAGCTCATCCAGTTATATTACAAACCAACAATGTTCTGCATCACAAAGAAACTTACCAGCTGCTTTCAGGGCCATCTGCAGCCTAACCTTTGCCTGTTCCCCAGGTTCCTGTGTAAGAAAAAGAAGTCAATGAAATGGAGTGGAAAACAATTTGGTAACTAGTAAGGGAATGGGGGGAAAAAAAATTAATTACAAAGAGACAAAATTATTGACTTGCACCTGGCCATATTGATATAGGAATGCAATACTATAAAATTGTGACTTACTTACCATTGTAGCAAAACCTGGTATTTTGGCACAGAGATCACTGTAAGAGAACAAAGTTAGGAAGATTTTAGATGTAGCTAATTTGGGGCAATTAATACTTCCTACATGTAATACTTCCAACAATATCCTCTATAAAGGCCTAAACTGCAACTAGAAGGCTTTCATATTTTATTGTTCAAGAATGTAACACATTAATCCAAAGGCCTAGTTTTCAGCAACATGCCAATAATGATTTTTAAATTAGGATAGTTGACACCTCACACATGCAACATCTTATATAATCCAATATAATGAAACATTGTCAAGGCTCTAACAGCAGCTAGAAAAAGCCTGTAGTGACGTTATTTTGAGGGTCTTCAGCACGCATGCACAGGGTTGGAACCTTCTGGAAGTCCTGGGGAAAGGTCCCTGATGTGCATGCGCAGAAAACGAGCTGCAGCAGAGTTCTCTTGTATCTCAAACTCGAGATGCAGACGTGTCTTCAGCAGCTCTCTGCTCCCCTCTGCTGCTGACCGGTATTTGACCAGCTCTGTGTAGCTGGAGTTCTGTGAAGAATGCCTTCACAAAGTATGATTAACTCCAACTTTGCTTCTTCCACACCAGACCTGGCTACTGATTGTCCCAAGGTGTAAAATTTTGTACATACAAAATAAAAGGATTGTTTTATGTTCGGATGTTTTCTTGTTCCGATAAGTTTCCTCTAACAATTATGTAAGGAATTGTGTAGCACCCTTCCAGTGCCAACCAATTTACCTCTTACAAACACACACATATATATAATCATATACACTACAGGTTTCCACACAGTTTCCAAGTACCATATTCACTTGCAAGGTGAATACTTGCCTAAGGTGCTGTGCAGTGGGGCTGAACCTGAAACCATGGGGCTGCAAAGTGAGCTTCTTAATCATACAGCCATGACTGCATCTGCACTTAGATCTTAATTTATAGAACTTCATAATTCACGAATAGATTTTCATAGCATTGATGAAAGGATGAAAGGATGTGAAAGATTTTGATGATATTTTTAATTAGTGCGGATGAATCTTTTCTTTTATTTTTTAAAAGATAAAGGCAAGATTTGAACTCAGAACATAAAGGTATGCAGCTAAATACCACAAGGAATTTTGTCCATTCTTCTACCAATTTTGACAATCCATATAATAATTCAAAAATATATAACAATGATTTCTGGTACAGGCACAACAAGACTAAAGATGTTTCAGGGAAGTGTAGTTGATGATGATGATGACAACGGAAGCAATGAAGATTTTACCAAATTTTTAAGGGTTAATTATCAAGAGCTGAACTTACTCTTTCTTAGAAGCAGTGGTGGTGGTTGTTCCTTGTTTTGATTCTGGACTGGTAGACTGCCAAGAATGGTAACTACTTCTGTCTGGAGATCTAGACCTACAATGTATTAAGATAACATGCTGGATCATTTTTTCACTCTTATCAGTCAGAGGACTGCTTCCATACAGGGGTACCGGTACATATTTTGGTTAGGTATACACACACATGCCTGCACATGCATGCACATGCATGCACACACACGCACATACACATGGAGGGCTTTGTATGGCTCTGTATAGCACGTTCCCTTACAAGGCAAGGATTGGCCTGGTGTTATAGAAGACCCTTGCCTAATACTGCACAGTGGAATTGAAACTGAAACCACATTGCTGGGAAGTGGTCATCTTAACCATCACAAAGCCTTGCCTCTGCCCATATATATATATATATATATATATATATATATATATTTATATAATATGTACACATAAACATATAAACCATATGTGCCTAAGAGAAAGACACTTGTATATATTTGGAAAAATCAGTAAATTTACATGAGAATAAAAAATAAATCTGGTACCTTTTTGATCGTTTCGAATGTTGGTTTGACCTCCGGTCAGAGGATGACCATGACTTGCTTCGGCTTCGTGACCGGCGGCGGCTATGAGATCTAGATTCTTTGTAATCTGACTGTGTTGAGCTAGATGGTCGGTAATAGCTCCTTGACTGATGCCTGTCACCGTTTCTATCACGAGAGTGGCTCCTGTCTTTGTATTTACTTTTGGTTCGTGAAGACTTTTCTCTGGACCGTGACCTGTCTCTGCTGGACCGCGACCTATCTCTGCTGGATCGTGACTGTTCTCTCGAACGTGACCTGTCCCTAGACCCGCCTTTGTTTTTATAACGGTCGGAGCTCCGGTTTTGATCAGAGTCCCGTGCTCGTTCACGTGAATGAGATCTGTGACTGGAAACTTCCCTTGAATAGCTTCGGCGCCGCTTGAACTTGTCTTTGTCTCTGTCCCAAGACGGAGATCTTCGATTTGAGCGATCCCTTGAATAACTTCGGTTGGAATAGGTTGGAGACCGACTGTTAGAGCGATGTCTGTGTTTCTTTTTGCTTTTGGATTTCTTCTGATGACGATCTTCATATGATGATGATGAACTCTCAGATCTAGTAATATAGAACCCCAAAGAAGTTAGCCAAGGGCAGAAAGATATAGAAAAGAAAAAGAAAATAAAAACCCAAATAATTTCACTCTCCACTCACTGCACCCTTACATGTTGTAAGAACTACATTTTTAGTGTTTTGAGATGTTAAACTCTAGTTTTGAGGGTCCATTTGGGAGTTTGAAGTTTTAGGGAGCCTGGGGTTACTCCTTAGCCTCCATCACCCTCAGGTATACTCTGGCTCAGGGTTATAGTACTTGTCAAGAGCTCCAGTTATGGGTCAAATAGCAGAAGATGATCCTTCAGTAAAAAAAAAAAAAACATACAGAACTTGGAGGAGGACTGACCCATAGTTGTGTGTCACAGACCCACCATTGAGTGGACATGCTATGATGTCACACAAAGTCCTCCTGCCCCAAGGGTTAAATAGGCCTTCTGCCTCAAGGTTTAGCTGGGGAGAGTAGGGACCTCCACAGTGAACTTCTTACTCACACAGCCACACCTGCACCCATA
>NC_068999.1:52666505-52673177 GCF_001194135.2 Octopus bimaculoides
ATCGTCATCATTTAACGTCCGCTTTCCATGCTAGCATGGGTTGGACGATTTGACTGAGGACTGGTGAACCAGGTGGCTACATCAGGCTCCAATCTGATTTGGCAGAGTTTCTACGGCTGGATGCCCTTCCTAATGCCAACCACTCCGAGAGTGTAGTGGGTGCTTTTACGTGCCACCGGCACAAAGGCCAGTCAGGCGGTACTGGCAACGGCCACACTCAAAATGGTGTATTTTACGTGCCACCTGCACAGGAGCCAGTCCAGCGGCACTGGCAAAGATCTCGCTATATATATATATATATATATATATATGCAGAAAATTAGGATTCAAGTGAGTCAGGCACTTAAATGGTAAGGAACTGGGTCAGATCAAAATTAAAATGCATACACAACAAAGATAGACAAGTACATATGCGAGTACCGAAGTACAGGCAGAAAGGTGTTCAGGTTATGTATATGATTAATTGAACCGGACGAAGTACATCACTAGCTCTTGGGCTAATCAAGAAACATACATTGCATTAAATATACGATCCATAATATATTTTGGATCAGGTGAGGAGCAGGTTCCGAGAGAGGTGAATTATAAATAATCTGTTGTTATATATATATATATATATAAATATAGATCAAAACAGTCTAATTCAAACTCTTCGGTACTCTGAGTTTCAAGTGTGTGGCTAGTCTTTGGCCATTGGGGTCTGAATGTATATACATACATACATACACATATATATTCTTTTATTTCTTTCTGTCATCTGACTGTGGCCATGCTGGAGCACTGCCTTTAGTCGATCAAATCGACCCCAGGACTTATTCTTTGTAAACCTAGTACTTAATCTATCAGTCTCTTTTGCCAAACTGCTAAGTTACGGGGATGTAAACACACCATCGTCGGTTGTAAAGTGATGGTGGGGGGAACAAACACACACACACACACACACACACATACATATACGATGGGCTTCTTTCAGTTTCCTTCTACCAAATCCACTCACAAGGCTTTAGTCGGCTCGAGGCTACATCATAAGACACTTGCCCAAGGTGCCATGTAGTGGGAATGAACCCGGAACCATGTTGTTGGGAAGCAAGCTTCTTACCACACAGCCATGCCTGCGTCTATCTCTCTCTCTCTCTCTCTCTCTATATATATATATATATGCAGGGACAGATTGATACATATACAAATCACATAATGCCAGCGAGATAGCCAACTATATATACATGACAATAAGCAAATGATATGTTTAATTCTGTTCTGACCTTGATCGTGAACGGCGTTTCTTCTTCTTCTTGTGTTTCTTCCTCTCCTCATCACTGTCCAGGTAACGACCCATCTTTGCAATGCTGAAACAATCGTTAACATTAATTAGTTATAAACTAATTACCTAAAAGAATATGTATATAATCGCTTCTCAGTGTAATTTGAACTAAGACATGTTTGTTTTTGATGATGATGTAGTGTAGTAGGAAGGGTTGAGACTCACTTAAATATTTCACAGTTATTGTAGTTGTTTAACTGCGTGTCAGTTTCTGATAAAAAAATATTCAAGTCATGACCACCCAGCCTTTTATTAATTTTTCAGACGCAGTTTAACTAATATGCTCTTTATTCTCAAGATAGTAGAGTGTTTAATTTGAGAGACTTGGCTACTATATCTAGCTGGTCAAGCGATAATGATGATGCTATTCGTTGGCTCGTGTATCAGCGCATACTTTGTGTTTTCACATTCAAAGTTCAAATCCCGCTATAGTGGAGTTTGTCTTTCCTAACTCCCATACTATCGTGAATCGATAAAATACGTATCAGGCATATAATTGCGATTGGTTTAATAAAATATACCCATTTTTGTGCCAATCTAACAAATCTTTATTATCATCTAAAATAAATATATACCCGTTGATGATATAAGATGGAATACGGTAAAAGGATACAAAAAAAATTAATTAAAGACAAATAATCATAAGAGTAACGATAATATTAGTACTCTTAACATATTATGTCGATTAATTACGTGAATGTGACAAAACATATCGAATTTAATATAATTAGAAGACTTACATCGTTCTGCTGTTGAATAATGACTATTACGGTGATATAGCGGTGTAACGTACTATTGTGACTCCTCGTCTTTTATGCCCGTCACTCACTACATTCAAACCCTATCGAAGTCTAACCTCTAGATGACTGTTTACAATGGTCCGAACCACCAGGTTATCGAAGACCAGTTTTTACTTCAAATAGTGTCAAAATGACGATCACAAATTTTCCTGTGGTGCCTGGTCTCGGAATTGGTGCTCTTCACTACGGGATATGACATCATTGTTAAAACCCATCTACAATGCTATCTTCAGGAAGGATTGTCTTGACGATTATACTAAAGATGCAACAGAATACTAGTGGAACAGTTCAATAAAAACAGCAATCCAAAGCAAACGTAGTATGTCTAATACTGTTCTATGGATACAGAGAACAAAAATCATGTACCGTTGTAGAGTTTAGTTTCCCAGCGGATATAGATTCTTATGTAAAACTGAAGAAAAAGAGAACGTCTATGGTGTCTTAATGACAACTTTTTTTAAGCAGACGATATAAAACTTACTGTTGTTATATCTAGAGATGATGGGAAGGAGGGATTCCCAGACGTCGACAGCATTCAAGGTGAACACCAATTGTATCGAGGGAGAAAACTGTTATAATAGACGTATTCATGGCTGTGTGGTTAAGAAACTTGCTTTCAGCCACGTGTTTTCGGGTTCAATGCCACTGCGCAGTACTTTGGACAAATGTTTTCTACTTATAGTCCCTGGGCCGACCAATACCACGTGAATCAATTTGGTTGACGGAAACTGTGAAATCCCGTCGTGTATACGTGCGTGCGTGCATCTTTGTGTCTGTATTTGTCCCCTGACTACACCCACCGATTAACACCCGGTGCTGGTTTGCTTGCATTCCCGTAACCTAGCGTTTCGGCTAGGTGTCTAGATGGAATAAGTGCAAGCCTTAAAATGTAGGTACTGGAAGTTGATGTGTTCGATTAAGGCGGTCCCCCCAGCATGGCCGCTGCCTAATGACTAAAACGAGTAAAAGATAAAAGAAAAAAAGAAGATAAAACTAATTATTAGCATTGGAATGTCACCGAAGACGGAGTTTTGGGGATTCAGGCAGTGGCTCTCATGGCTTTTGATCATAACTTATTGGAAGTGTTATCATGTACATTGTTTTGTCTTGGTATAAAAGATGGGCTGCAGCAAATATTCTGTATTCTGCTCAATACCACAGATTTGCTTGTCAGTTGTTTGACCTTAATCAGTTGAGCATGTCCCTTCGTGACTGACGATATGTTCATCTCTGATCGCGATCAGAAGTAGTTGGGAAGCGTCATAGCCATGTGTTCAGGGGAATTCTTTGGGGTTTGAATAATTCATCTCTGGAAACATGGGTGTTTCGTTCAACATCGTTCAACAACCCTTATTCAGGGACCTTTTGAGCGAGATGGGTTACTTGACCTAAAGAAAATTCTAACTGGAGCCCACCAGCAATGTCATGCGCTATTTATCTTGAAATGGGATCACTATGTCGTGCACATATGGTAGTGTAGTAACGCTGTGCGCATGCGTAGTCGCACGCATGCGTGGAATTCAACAAGCAAGCTTTCCCGCTTTGATCTGTCTCTTTCTCGGTCGGCCGGCCATGAGCATGGACGTGTCAAGCAGTGTCTCCAACATTCCAACTCTGGAGACAGTCTCTTTCTTGCTGGCCAGCAATTGAGCATGGACGTGTTTAGCTGTCTCTCACCATCTTTCGAACTTACGCTAGACAGCTCGCTTACATCTACACACCAACGTCCCAACAACAATGCTCACACACACAGAAGCTGTAACAACAAACAAGAGCTAAAGATGTATATATTTACCACCTGAATAAATGTTGTATAAGTTGATAGTCTGGAGTTCAGCGTTCCGTTTAATTTCTAATTTTATATAGGAAAGTCAGGTATACATCTAATGATGTATAACCAACTTTCCTATAGTAGTGATGCATGTGCCTGGTTTACCCTTATCAGACGGATAGTCGTGCTGGGTATATTGGGCTTCATATATTGGTACCCCAGTGTCATTTTGATGGAATGCGCAGCTCTCTTACTCAATAATAATAATAACAATAATCCTTTCTACTGGAAGCACAAGGCTCTTCAAAAAAGAAGGTTATGGTGACTGTTTGGTGGTGTACTGCTGGACTCATCCACTATAACTTCTTAAAACCCGGAAAAATCATTACTGCAGAAACATGTTGCCATGAATTTGCCATATTGCCACGAAAAACTCCTGCTACTCTCTCCAAGACTGGTCAACAGAAGAGGACCAACCATTCTTCACGACAATGCTTGACCACACTCTTCACTAATGACGCTCCAGAAGTTGAGGGAACTTGGCTATGAAGTTCTTCCCCATCCAACTTATTTCCCAGACCTTTCTCCTTCCGATTACCCTTTTCTAAGCACCTTGATGGTTTCCGACCAGGAGAGGAGTTCAAAAATCAAACCGATGCTGGAAGTGCGTTCGAAGAGTTCATCAGTTCCAGAACCCCAGATGTTTATGTCGACGGATATTTGTCCTCATCTAGTTTGTTGTTAACACAACGTTTCGGCTGATATACCCTCCAGCCTTCTTCAGCTGACAACAAGGTATGTGATAAGGAAGAAAGAAAAGTCGATAGATATCACAGGTCAGCTTGGGAGGTTAAGCAGTTGAGGTCGATGAAAAAAGTGGTAGTAGTACGAATAATTGTTAGAGTCCTGGGAATAGTGAGTAAAAATCGTGAGAAGTACACGGAACAAATAGGGGCTGCAATAAGGGTGGAGCACTTGCACAAAACAGCACTGCTTGGAGCCGCTCGAATACTCCGGAAGGTGCTCGAAAAATAAGAGGTGTTACCTTAGTTCACTGGTAGTGAACAGCTGACATCGTAGTACATTTCCAGCGTTAGAAGCTGTGCAATTTCAATAATAATAATAATAATAATAATAATAATAATAATAATAATAATAATAATAATAATTTTAGATGGTCGTAGTCTCACGTGAGGAAAACATCTAATAACGACTCCGTTCAGAAGGCTGGAGTAGTACATATATGTACCAGAGGGGAAAGAGAAAGAGACACAACCGAGTAGAATGTTTGATAGATGATTTATTGATATGTTAACATGTGTGTTTGTGTGTGCATCATGTATACAGAATAATAGACAGACCGTCATGGGAACAAAGTGTATGTGTATATAGGCATGGATGTATACGTGTGCGTTAAGTACATATAAGAATAGCAATGAAGAAGACCGTGAAAGAATCTATAATGAGAAGTTAGACGAATGTTCATAGACACAAGAAATGAGAGTACCAGTTCGTAGTCAGTTGTACACGGTAGTTGACATACTATATCAAGAAGTTGCGGCGATGATGCAGAGCCGGAGTTGCGGTACGTGTCGGACGAAGTTGTGGTTGTAATGCTGCTGCCTGGATCACTTGGTACAGGAGTTCTCGCAGGTTGTATATTTGCTGTTGATCCACGGTAATTCACGAACAGTGCTGTGTTGAAACCTGGGCGAGTTGCTGGTTGAGCTGTGTACGTAGAGAGATGATGTTGACGACATTAAGAAGATGATGATGGCGACGAAGAAAGAGATTGCCGTATACTGTTGAACAGGTGTTGTCGTCTGGCCCGCAGGTTGTATATTTGTTGTTGATCCATGGTGGAATAATTCACGAACAGTGCTATGTTGAAATCTGGGAGTGTTGCTGTTGGATAGGTGTTGTCGTCTGGCGTTGTCGCTGGAACTGGCTGTTTCTTGTGTGGTCAGTGGCTAGACCTTAAAAGGTCTGGAACCAAAGACCTCGAGACGAGGAGAAGGTGAGTTTTTATAAGGAACAGTAGGCTCAAACGGGATTGAGAACAGGCTGTCTCACGTGATCTTATTTAGAGCTCCGATTGGTTATACGCTGCAGATTGGCGCGACAGAGTAAGCGACAATTGCACGAATACTAAGGGTAGCTGTTATCTGTTACGTTCGAATGTACGTATATATATAATAAAGGGGAGAGGAATTTCAGTAGAGTGTACGATACATAATAATAATAATAATAACAATAATAATAATAATAATAATAATAATAATAATAATAATAATAATAATAATAATAATAATAATAAAGAAGCAGAAAAAAAGAAGAGTGGCATTGTTATCAAGTGAACGATATTTCGGCATCAATCCTATAATAATAATAATAACGGTTTAAAATTTTACCATAAGGGCAGCCATTTTTGGGGAGAAGATGAATCGATTACATCGACCCAAGTGTTTCGTTGGTACTTAATTTATCGACCCCGAAAGGATAAAAGCCAAAGTCGACCTCGGCGGAATAATAATAATAATAATAATAGCAATGACTTCTGTTAAATTTTGCCCGTTACTCAATGTTTTACTGAAAGCGAAGTTAGGACGACCCTGTCTTAGATTAAAACTGCAGTGTCTTTTTTTTATTTTGATGTTTCTCTTTTGTCCGTTTATATTGTTTTATTTGACAGGATGTGAAGAATATATAGCGAGCAGAAGGTAGCAATCGTCGAAATCTGACCAACTCTACACAGCTTTTGGCAAAGTAAGAGACAACAA
>NC_068999.1:52674362-52679396 GCF_001194135.2 Octopus bimaculoides
CACCACTGTAATTATATTACTACTACTACTACTTTCCTGTCAAGCGGGATATTGCAAAGTCATCAGTTCCTGAGGGAGTTGGGATTAGAAGAAAACAAAAAAAAGAAATTCTTTCTATATCTTATTGATGCAGCTGTACGAAAATGTGCCAGACTCTTACAGTTCTGCAAATAATGGACTTCATAATAAAGACGTCCCGCCGCGTATTCACAAGTCCTGTAGGTTCCTTAATTAATTTTGTGTTATATTATAAACGCTGTATGTCAGTTACGAATGGTTGGATGCATGAGACACTTTGACATTTTTCACTCGAAATACTGTCTTCTTCGAAGTCGGCGAGCTGGCAGAAACGTTAGCACGCCGGGCGAAATGCTTAGCGGTATTTCGTCTGCCGTTATGTTCTGAGTTCAAATTCCGCCGAGGTCGAGTTTGCCTTTCGTTCTTTCGGAAAGAGAGTAACTGCAGCGCGTCCATAGGGGTAGCATCCATGGTTGTGTAATAAGCTAATGAAAGATTCACGATGATTCAAGCCCCCAATTCAGAATCATCATAATGACAATGGATAGCGACAGAATCATGGGAATCTGCGAAAGCTGCGAAAAAAAAAAAAAGAAAAAGAAAATATTTACATCATATCTTTATGAACGTGTGTGGCGAAACAAATTTAGAGATAGTGAAAACCTATTCACGAATCTCATTTCGGACATCAATGACCGTTAAGTTTCCTCGTAAATGTGATTGTTTTTGTCTTATATAAAAAGTATGTTAGTACGTTACATACGGTATTTACTTGAAATCATGGAATGTCACTGTCGTCACTTCCGGTTTCTATCGCAATTACTCCATTTTTTAAGGGCAATTTACTTCCACTATTTTTACGACGGTTAACTGCATGATAACCTATTTGATGTATTGTAGGTATAAAATACTTGAAAGGCGTGTTTTATAAGTCAGAAAAGGATAATGTCGTTCTGGACAGCACATTGAATTACAGCAGTAGCACATTGTATTACAACTATCGTTAGCACGCCGGTCAAAATGCTTCGCGTCATTTCATTCGTCTATACGTTCTGAGTTCAAATTCTGACGAGGTTGACTTTACCTTTTATCCTTTCGGGGTTGATGGAATAAGTAGCAGATACGCACTGATCGACTATTCCCCTCCCCCAAATTTTTGGCCTTGTACCTATAGTAGAAAGAATTATTATTATTGTTTCACTCACTGGTTTATTTTATGAATGGAATGTCATTTGTTTAAATCTGTTTGCATTCAATTATGATTGCAGTGACTGGGTCTTTTTGAGATGGGAATTTAAGACGTTTTATCACAAAGTCCAACAGTTGATATACTTCAAACTGATTCATCCATTTAAACCGATTTGTCAACCGTTTAATAATCAAACATAAAATAGAATGATTCAGGCTGCCTAGTTTGCTGGAAGATAATGGATGGTTCTGGATCATAACCAAATATTTTGCAATCTGGTTCAAGAATTCTTTTCAGCCTCAACAATTGTCTGTAGTCGATTTGTCGATAGGCTTCTATGAGAGCCAGCTTGCGGTTTTCGATCCTTTTATCTCTGGGACCAGAACGTGCGTGAGCATCAAGTAATGTTTTTAAGAAAGTGGAATATGGAATGTAAGCCCGGGAATCGTCTGAATAAGGAAACGGAATTTCGCGGCTCAAAAGACCACGGATCTGCATTTTCTTCCACACTCGACGTAAGGCTTCTGTAAACGTCATGCATTTTGTGACCGCTAACCTCATGGCATAGACGTTATCTGCCGCATCGGTTAAAGCGTCGATTTCGCTCTCTTTGGCAAAATCTGAGAAATGGATGAGAGAATCTACACCAAGTTTTTCCAGAATGAATATAGTGTCGTTTTTAAATGACTCAAGCTTCCCAATAATATCATACTGAATCTGGCAAGGTCGACAATGATCGTAACTCGGTGTGAAATGGCCGTTTCTGAATCGATTATGTTCTTCCGAATCTATGAAGTAATCAATAAATTCCGGAAACGTGACGTCATGGCCACACTTGATACTGTGGTTAGACGGAAGTGAACGAAAGTAACGAACAATATAGGTGCCTGTGTATTTCCAGTAGAACGAATTGGGCGAGAAAAGCTTGTCGACATATCCCGACAAGAGGCGAGCGTACGGTTCTCTCACGAACAAGAATTTGGTATATTTCTGTAAAAGAACGTGAACTATATCAAAAGAAACCTTTCTCAGAGTATTGAAACTGAAATGCGCTTCCATACCCCGAATAACAAATGGATTACTAGCGTTCCGTATGCCGATAAGAATTTGCATAGTTCGCTTCCAAAATGTTGAGCCAGTTTTCTCAATGGCACAGTATATAATTTTGTGTCTCGAATCAATGTGCATTCGACCTTTGATATTAGCTTCCGTGTTGTTACCAATGAATACATTTTCTTTCCCGTTACAAACTTCTTGCAGTCGTCTACGCCGTTCTTCGAATATTGAATCTTGCTTGGAGAATTTCACAGATGTTTTTGCATAAGAATCCACCTGATGAAAAAGAGAAAGAAAGGAAGAGGTAAAATACGTAGATAGAAAGGCAGATAAAGACAGACCAAGATGCACACACACACACACACACACACACACACACACACACACACACACACACACACACACACACACACACACACACACACACACACATTACAGTAATATCAGCGCCAAGCAGTGTTTAGACATAAGCGAACTTTAGGTTAGTTGAATTATGTTTGTGACATATTTCAACAGCAAAAGGCAAATTCACTGCAGTTATTGCGGAGAAAAATTCTCTCTTATGGTAAAAATGGTGTAAAAACACCATACCTGTCTAGTGCTGCCACCTGTCGGATTCTCAGACATCGATGTATCTAGCTTCTTAGCCGTTATCAATAAGAAATACTGAAGAGAAGCAACTCTTGACAGACTTAATTGAAGCCGAGGCTTTAACTAAAATACAGTCAATAGCATTGATTTGCGCCAGCAGACCGCCAAGGTCATGAAAATTAGTTGCCTTTAGCAAGTTGAAATATGCCACAAATATATTTTAGCTAACCTAAATTTCGCTTATGCCTAAACACTGCGTAGCGCTGATATTACGGTAATTACTATCTATCTATCTATCTATCTATCTATCTATCTATCTATCTATCTATCTATCTATCTATCTATCTATCTATCTATCTAGGGAGCTGTCTGTCTGTCTGTTAGTAACCTCCATCTTTTATATTAAGCTCTCACTCACCATTCTCTCTTTTGTCGGCTGTTTGTTGCCCAGCATCTCTTTGTCGTATGCTGCACCATTCTAATGCAACAAGTCCTATCTTTCTTTTGCAATCTGCTTCGGTTCGGTTTTGTGTCTATCAATAGAAGGACATACACACACATACACACAACACATTTTCTCTGTCTGTCTGTCTGTCTGTCTGTCTGTCTCTTTCACATACACAGATACAAAACGTACAAAACGACTGATTCTATGATATACGAAACTTACTTTAGAATGCATCACATGCTGTGGTCCACGTCGTTGCCATGGTTTGAATTTCTCATGTGTTGCTGAAAGAAAGAAAAAAAAAAAAAAAATTAAATGAAATTTGAATAAGAAAAGTAAATTAAATATCTCAGGGAGGTTCAGTGTGACACGTGTGACAAGGCTGGCTCGTTTCATTTCTAGTTTGTCATAACCACGTTTTTTGATAACTAAAGCATCTAAATAAGAAACGATAACCTTAAATTTATATACATTTTCTGTTCTCGTTGATGAACAATTGCTATTTGGATGCAAAACTTCAAGGTTAAAATTCGGTATTTGCATATATATTTATTTTCATAAATATATCTTAATTTGTTTTTATGTATCCCTTTCAGGATATAAGGAAGAATGCAATAATTAGGAAGATAATTAGCTAGCAAACTAGCTAAATATTTGGAAAGATTAAAAAAGAGGGTGATAGAGTGAGAATGGGTGTGTATGAACAAGACAATTTATTAATAGAAAAATAAGAAAGAAAATAGACCACCGTACGTTCTGGCTTCTTACTGTGTGTTGAAGAAGTTAATAAAAGACCTGTGTGGAGTTGTCAGACTACTTTCGCAGAAATCCAATTAGAAAAGTCTACTTGTCTAACAATCTTGGAAGATTTTATCAAAACAGACTTGATAAATCTTTGAATGTCAGTTTTTGATGGGGCCAAACCACCAACCCTAACGTATAGGTCACTTCTATATTGGAAAGGGGCTTTGTTTTTAAAAATTATTTTCACGGCATTGTTTTAATGGAGCAGTCATCGACCTTGAGCAGGAGATGAAGGTTGGCAATCGAGTTTTGATCCTCTGATCTGTTGGATGGAAGTTGTAATAAGACTCGCAGTCTTTTTTTTCTTTTCATACCACAGTGCGAATATTATTAAAACGAAATGCTTTCTTTCTTTTTATTTTATCGATGTGAGATCTTTCTGTAGTTTAATGGAGAGTCAGAGAATTTCAGCCGATGACGCAAAGATAAAAGATATACAGAGAGATACAGATGGAGGTATATGTGGTAAGAGATAAATATGTTGATAGACACAAGTAGACAGAGAAGGAAGGGAGAGAGAAATAGAAGGGTGGGGAGAGAAGGAGGAAAGAATGGAATAACTATATTAGCTTTAATACTTGGCATCTTTTTGTGACCAACCGGAAGTTTCAATATATTGGACAACCTGATTTACATGTTGTTGTTGTTGTTGTTGTTGTTGCAACTAACTAGAGAATTCTGATACAAGACATTGTAAAGACGATGAGTGGTGTACACCTCATATACACACACGTACTTATACACACAAACACATATACATGTATGCATTCGTGCATACATACACACACATACGTACATTCAGACATACATACGTACATACATACATACACACATACATACACACATACATACGTACATACATACATACATACACGTACATACATACACACATACATACATACATACATACATACATACATACATGTAC
>NC_068999.1:52679965-52680649 GCF_001194135.2 Octopus bimaculoides
ATAGAAGCCCGTCGTATATATATATATATATATATATATATATATATCATCATAATCATTTCTATATATATATATGTAGGTATATGTGTGTGTGTATATGTTTGTGTGTCTGAGTTTGTCCCCGGAACATCGCTTGACAACCGATGTTGGTGTGTTTACGTCCCTGTAAGATATATATATATGTATTATTTATATTATTATATGATTGGACGCCACGCATCCTCTTCCAAGTATGTTTTATCTTAATAATTCTAATGCGCACTCTATACGATCTTTTTACTCTTTCGTTTTTCCTTCTCTCTGTTTCTTATTCTTTTACCTCCTCTCCTCTCACTACCCTATCCTATTACTATGTCACTCTCTCTCCCTCACTCTTCCTCCCTTGCTCACCTGGCTCCCACGTAACCATCGGCCATCTTTCTTTCTTCTCCTAACTTGTGTTTTTTTTCTTTCTCTCCGTTGTAGCTGGAAGACGTGTTCTTCTCTGTCTCCTGTCCAGGCTTGACTTACGCGTTCATACACGCGTACATATATGTATGTATATATGCATACACACACACACACACACACACACACACACACACACACACACACATATGTATATATATTTTATTGCCCAGTGGGGGCTAAACACAGAGGGGATAAACATACATACATACATACATACACAGACACACACACATA
>NC_068999.1:52681086-52682686 GCF_001194135.2 Octopus bimaculoides
ATATATATATATATATATATATGTTTATATATATATGTATGCATGTATATATATATATACATACATATATATATATATATATATATATATATATGTGTGTATATATATGTATATAAATATATATATATATCTAAATATATGTCTGTGTGTATATATATATATGTATATATGTGTCTATATATATGTATATATAAATATACATACATGCATAAATACATACACACGTGCACACGCACACACATACTTACACACATACTCACACACGTACACTTATTTAAGCTTTCTTCAATGAAAACATGACAACCAATATCCTTGAACAGCATCAAAACACAGTCATAACACGTACATTAAAGAAAAGCGCCTACAACATTACGCCTTCTTTACTTCCTACAATAACAACCCACTGATAAAACCTGTCTATAAAGTCATAGTTACAACAGCAGACATTATTGAAGGGTTGCAGTGAATACTTTTAAAGCTACTAACACAGAAATAGAGACAGAACCAGTTCAACATCTCTGTCTAATACATCTGGAAACTCAAAAGTAGAGGAAACCATTACAGCGCCAAAAAATGGGGTATCGTATCAAAGCAATACTACTCGCAAAAGTCACTTACTGGTGAAACTTATGTACCACCAAGAAGTATCGTATTTTGATAGCGACAGACAATATTTTAACAGAAGACATTCTTGAAAAAGAAACAAAAAAATCCACAGACAATTTAAAATTAAAACAAATTTAAGAAGTAATTAAGTAGATTTATAGTAATTTCTCCCTTGTCACCAGTCAATAAATTGCATATCTCCGTAGAGTAGTATTCCTTTACGAGCAGTAACTTCCCTAATATTGGTTTCAAATTTTGGCACAAGGCCAGCAAAGTCGTGGCGGTCGATGTAATTGACTACATCGACCTCAGTGTTCAACTGGTTCTTTATTTATCGACCCCGAAAGCATGAAAGGTAAAGTCGACCTCGGCGGAATTTGAACCCAGAACGTAAAGACAGACGAAATGTCGCTAAGCATTTCGCCCGGCGTGAAAATTATATTCTTATTATATATATTTAAGAGTAAGGCAGCGAGCTATTAGGATCGTTACCGCACCGGATAACATGCTTAGGGACATTTCTTCCGGCACTTTACGTTCTGAGTTCCAGCACCGACGAGATTGACTTGGCCTTTCATCCTTTCGGGTTTCATAAAATAAACACCATTTGAGCACAGGGGTCAATATAATTGACTTACCCCCGCCCCTAAAATTGCTGGCCATATATCAAAATTTGAAATCGTTATATACAGGCACACCTCGACTTACGTCAACTTAACTTTAAGACGACGTAGCACGAAAAATCTTTCTAAAAACTTTGTTAGTGGTTCTCAGCTGGGTCCCACATGGACTTGTGGGCCCACATAACCTTGGGGCTCCACATGGCTTTAAGAGTCCTCATGGCCTTGGGGGTCCCGTGACCTTAGAGGTCCCGTGACCTTAGGGGTCCAAACAAGATTTTGTTAAAATTTATCTGCAATGAATTGGTTATACTTCTACAATACATAAAATATTTTAGCAAACTTTTTATACATTTCCTAATAATATTTATGAA
>NC_068999.1:52684435-52687810 GCF_001194135.2 Octopus bimaculoides
ATATATATATATATATATATATATATGCACACACACACATAATTGTCTTACCTTGAATGAGGAATAATATGAAGATAACGAGTAAAAGCACATATAATAAATTGTTTGCCTGGATTCGTTTAATTAACCAGTTCCTGGTCAAAGAACGTAATTTGAACATCTTTAAATGCCGTTAAAAATATCTGGGGAATCGTTCAGGTATGGTCAATGTAGAGGAATTCCAGAACAGAATTTTGTCAGGTATGGTCAGTATAGAAGCTTCATGCTTCTTGAAATGGTCAGGTATGGCACAGTAAGGTTTTCTATGGAAAAGGTGAAGTGTGGTCAGAAGAGGAGCTTTATGTCTGTGAAATTGATCAAATTGTGGTCAGTAGAGGAGTCTAAGTGATTCTGTTGTCGGTTAATCAGTGATATTTAAACATCTATAGAAGAGGTTTTAAATTATTGTGGACTGGACCGCGTCTGCTGCCTGTGGTTGGTTGGGAAATTTTGACTGCAGATATATGTACTGTCTGTATGTTGAGTTGTGTGAATGAGTTAGTGAGTTAGTGAGTGAGTGAGTGTGTGTTGTGAGTGAGTGTGTGCTAGTGTGTTAGCGAGTGTGTTAGTAAGTGCGAGTTTGCGAGTGCGCGCGCGCGTATGAATGAATAAGTGTGTGAATGTGTTTGTGTGTATGTGTGTGTGTGAGTGTGAGTGTGTGTGTGTGAGTGTAGGTGAGCGATGTTGAGAATATGTGCAGATGTGAATGTGAATGAGATGACAGTGTGAAGGTAAGAGTGTATAAGTGTGTGTGTGTGCGTGTAGTATGTCCTTATGTCTGTAGTGCGTGTATACGTACAATGCAGCTGTAACGTGATGATGGTGGAAGATTTGTTTTTGAGTGTATGCAGGTGAGTGTGGCTGAGAGGGTAGCGTGTATGAGTGCGTATGTGCGCGTGTGTGAGTGCATGAATGTAGATGTGGATGAGGTAGTAGTATGTGTATGTACGTGTTTCTCTCTCTGTGTGTGTGTGTGTATACGCTTTTACTCTTTTACTTGTTTCAGCCATTTGACTGCGGCCATGCTGGAGCACCGCCTTTATAGTCGAGCAAATCGACCCCAGAGCTTATTCTTTGTAAGCCTAGTACTTATTCTATCGGTCTCTTTTGCCGAACCGCTAAGTTACGGGGACGCAAACACACCAGCATCGGTTGTCAAGCGATGCTGGTGGGACAAACAGACACACAAACATATACACACACATACGTATATATATATGTATATACATATACGACGGGCTTTTCTAGTTTCCGCCTACCAAATCCACTCATAAGGTTTTGGTCAGCCCGAGGCTATAGTAGAAGACACTTGCCCAAGGTACCACGCATTGGGACTGAGCCCGGGACCATGTGGTTGGTAAGCAAGCTACTTACTACACAGACACTCCTGTATGTATATGTATGTGTGTCTATGTGTGTATGTAGTGCTATGTTGTAGTGCGTGTCGTAGAGCGTGTGTATGTAGAATGGTGGTGGAGTGTATATGGGGGGGGGCGGTTCAATGGCAATCAAGTATTTGTGTACGTGAGTGTTTATGCATACATACAGAGAAACACACAGCATATCTAAATATATACGCGAATATGTGTGTGTATGTGTGTTTGTGTATGTGTGTGTACGTGTGTGCATAAACAGATATATATTTCTATATATATTTGTATGTGTGTGTGTATATATATATATATATATATATATATATATATATATATATATATATTTGCATATGTCTGTGTGTGTGTACATGCGTGTGTTTGTATATATATATATATATATATATATATATATATGTGTGTGTGTGTGTGTGTGTGTGTATAATTCTTGTTCCCTTGTCATATAATTTCATTACACTCCATACTCAATCAATGTTTTATTCTCTAGCATATGTGTATTGAGATCTGACACCAGGTTATTAATAACGCTATGCTTAAATGAAATCTTAACACACACACACACACACACACGTATACTTGTATGTGTATATTTGTGTGTGTGTGTGTGTGTGTACAGATATAATATATGCATATAGAAAATCACAACGCATTCTGGTCTACGTGCCATTTAGAGTTTTCTCCCGAGGTGCTGTAAATATTCTTGTAATCGAACCGTAGCTAAAATTGAATCAACTGCAACTCTGGAGACGTCTATTTTAGTTTTTCGCGGAAGATTAAACGCTCATATCTTATCCAAACAGTTCAATGCTCTGCATGCGTTATTACTCATGGATTTAGAGATATATCTTTGAAGTTATTTGTAGTTCTCTCCTTTATTCATTTCTTCTCCATTATCACTGTCTCACGGCATCAACACATGACTAACGAAGAACTATATCAAAACATCCCATATATCGTAGAGGCAGTAGGAAAGCACAGACTAACATATATTGGTTACTGTTGGCGTAACAAAGTAACTTCAATATCAAATATGTATTAAATATGTCTCAAAAGAAAGACCGAGACAAACAAGCATATAATTCTCTGAGAAAGGAAAGTTCATATAAGATGCAAGCCAAAGGCTTCAGATCGCTAACTGTATGACTGGGGCCATGAATGTCTGGGAGAATCACAACAAGCAGTAGCTGTCCCAGTACATTTCTTTGAGGGACTCCCCGACGAATTGATGTCTTCTTTGAGTGAGCACAATTGGCTGCAACTATATGACACCTATCTTTTTGAAGAGTCATACAGCCATACCCTTAGATTACAAACTATTCTTAGGTCGCGCAGTTTGTAACAAATCGTCTCCTGAACAACTTTGTCGAAGGTTTTGGCAAGGTTGAGATAATTCACATCCACATTTAGAGATTGAGATACTTTGTCAGTACCAAGTCACAATGCTGTGGCAGTTGGGTGAGTCACCTCTGTCCTGGATAGAAGTCATGTTGTGTGTCAGTGAGCGAGTCATTTTCTTCTATGATGGGCACGCCATAAAAGGTTACTCAACATGTAGTCATACATATGTCATGAGAATAAGGTGATGAACTTGGTAAGTATTTTAATAAAACATGAATTTATTGCTTTTAAAAAGTTTGATTACATTTTCCAGATAATTTTATAATAAAACAAAATATATTCTTCATTAGTTGTTTGATCGATTTCACCAGTCAATTTACGCTTCGGTTGTTAGTCTTTTTGTATTTGGCACAATGTTTATGCTTATAAAGACTAACAACCGAAAGGTATAAACAGTGCGGAAAGACACTAAGCAGAGAGAATAAACAACTAAATCTCATTCAAATTAATCTATACTGTTTCAGGAATAGTTTAATATATTGATATAAGAGAGAGAGAGAGAGAGGGGGAGAGAGAGAGAGAGAGAAAGGGGGGGGAGAGAGAGAGG
>NC_068999.1:52687820-52693252 GCF_001194135.2 Octopus bimaculoides
AGGGGGGGGGGAGAGAGAGGGGAGAGAGAGAGAGAGAGAGAGAGAAAGAGAGAGAGAGAAAATGAAATAATTATAGTTATAACTTGATTGTTAATCGAACGATGTAAAAATCGTAAAAGATTATCAAAACAAGGGGAATAATTCTTGATGATAGATATCTGATTCAAGGGAAGGGACTCTTATAGACGCTTTCAAGTAAGCGATCGCCCTGAAACAAGGTATTCGTTGCAGATTCAGCACTATAAATAAATAGATTAAATAAATAAGCAAGCAAACAAGCAAGTAAACAAGCAAGCAAATAAATAAGTAAATAAATAAATAAATAAATAAATAAATTAATTAGTAAATAAAATCTTCATCGAATTTTAAAAGTCGAGAAAGGAAACAAGCCGAGAAAAACGAAATGATTTCGTCTTAAACGACTTTGGTCACAAGTGTACTGAACTATGGCTGGCCTGGGGCTAACATGCAACAACAACTTCAGTAAATATTGGTCTCAAATTTTGGTAGAAGGCACACTTTTTTCGAGGTGGTGGGTTGGTAACATGTATTTATTTTATCGACCCCGAAAGGATGAAAAAGAAAGTTGATCTCAGCAGGATTTGTACTCAGAGTATCGGAGGAAGCGCCGTTCAGTATTTTGTTCGATGCGCTAACAATTCTGCCAGCTCGCCGCCTTAACACCTTCTGTAATTCTTTCTAATTCTCGGCACAAGGCCAGCAATTTTTGAAGAGAGGGGTAAATCGAACTCAGTACTTGACTGTTACTTATTTTATCGACCCCAAAAAGATGAAACTGCAAAATTGACCACAACGGGATTTGAACGCAGAACGCAATGACTTGGAAAAATGTCGCTAAGAATTTTGTCCGATGTGCTAATAATTCTGCCAACTCGCTGTCTTAACAATTCTTTGAAATATTGGCACAAGGATAACAGTTTTGAAGTGGGTGGTGTGTAAGTCGATTATATCGATCCAGTATTCAACTGTCACTTACTTTATCGAATCCGAAGGGATGATAGGCACAGTCGAACTTGGCGGATTATGAACCCAAAACGTAAAGAGCCGGTAGAAATACTGGTAAACATCTTATCCGATTTGTTAATGATTCTGCCAGTTCGCTGCCTTAACGTATGCAGTAATTAATAAATAGCAATAATTAGCTGGTGTTTAAAGCGGCGAGCTGGCAGAATCGTTAGGACACCGGACAAAGTGCTTAGAGGCATTTTGACGGTCATTACGTTCTGAGTTCAAATTCCGCCGAGGTCGACTTTGCCTTTCATCCTATCGAGGTCGATTAAATAAGTACCAGTTGAGTACCAATACTCAACTGGTGATCGACTTACCCCCTCCCCCGAACTTGCCAGCCTTGTGCCAACATTGGAAACTAATGATTAGCTGACATAGCTAGATGGTGTGCCGCTTAGGACAGCAATTGAATGTGCTGCATGCCGCCAATATTGGCCACATCGGCTCCTTCCTAGCTATGCTGCTGAGGTGTAGATAAAATGTGACGGCTCTAATTGCAGAGGCAACTTTTGCTTTTATAGAAAATAGCTGAGATATGGAAGACGAGTTCGAATAGTGTTGTCGTACTGCTTGTTTAGCCTCAGGTCAGCCCTGGTCCCGTAGACTTATAATCGAATATGTTCCAGTTGGAACCAAATCGTAAAGTTTAGTTGTATTCAAAGTGAAGGGAATAATTGATTTAATGCATGGATTTATATTTCATTGATTGAAATAGTAATAGATTCCCTAAGGTGCACTTATTTGACGTATGGGAGTAGGAGTTACCATATTTCACAGGCGCGGGTGTATGGTAAGAAGCTTGCTTCTCAACCATATGGTTCCGGGTTCAGTCTTACTGCATGACATCTTGGGCAAGGGCAAGTGTCTTCTGCTATACCCTCGGGCTGACCAAATCATTGTGAGTGGATTTGGTAGTGTGTGTGTGTGTTTGTGTGTGTCTGTTTTTGTCCGCCATCACCACTTAACCGGTATTATGGTGTTTACGTCCCTGCAACTTAGCGGTTCGGCGAAAAGAACCTGGTAGAATAAGTACCAGAGATAAAAAAAAGTCCTGTGGTCGATTCGTTCGACTAAAAATCCTCCAAGGCGGTGCCTCGGCATGGCCGTTGTCAAATGACTCAAACACAACCAGGATCTATATAACCTCTGGGTGTTCATATAAGATTTTTTGGGGTCCATACAAGCAAAGAAGTAAATTGGGGATCCAGAGTTGTATTTTAAGGGCCAATGAAAAAAACTTGCTTTAGGCGTATTTATTGTAAGAAACAGCGAAGTTTCTTTCTATAACAATATATAGTTCAAACTACAGAGGTGAAAAACAAAGTAGGAATTGGAAATTTTGAAGGAAGTTTCAATAAAACTAGTCTATAAACATCGAATGAGTAAAGTGGTTCACCAGAACAGAATTAAAATCAAAGGAGTCCATGGATAAAAACATGGTCGAAAACTACGGGTCGGGCAATATATATGAAGTGTAAGGCGGCGCGCAGGCAGAAACGTTAGCACGCCGGGCGAATTTACATTCTGAGTTCAAATTCCGCCGAGTCAACTTTGCCTTTCATCTTTTCGGAGTCGATAAATGAAGTACCGGTAGCGTACTGGGGTCGATCTAATCGACTGGCACCTTCCCCAAAATTTCGGGACTTGTGCCCAGTGTAGAAAATATATATCAAGTGCAACAAGAGTTATCTCCCTTGTAAACTCGGTATTTCTTGCAGTTTCTTTCAAACTTCAACTATTCCAGCAATCCCTCGCCATGTGGCGGTGCATCTATCGCGGTTTATCGTTTAAGCTTTCGTCGATTCCTCTGTCGTGGTTTTGTGCATTTATAATAAAATAAATATATACAAATTTTAAAGTTAATAAAAAAAAAATACACTACAGGGATCTTTTTTAAAACGGGGGCCACATTTTTCATTAATGTTTTACGTAGTGTTTTTGGTACCGAAAGACTTTCAAACTTCGTATACTTATCTATTTTGTGTTATAGAACAGAAAAATATTTTTGTATTCGAATTTATTTCATGTAAAAAATTGTCTTATTTCGATAATTTCAACCAATCACTGACAAGTATTCAGTTGTTTAGATTTACTCCTTTGGCTGATTAAGCGATGTAAAGCGTATTTAATCTCCATACCTTCGTTTTATTTGCTTTTTTCATTTTAAATTTGCTTTAACCCTAACCCTAACCCTAGGGTTAAGGTTAGGGTTAATTGTTTCAGAATCGTTTGTTTATGTAGTCGGCACTTAATGTATATCGGCTGAATGGACGTCAGTGATTGGTTGAAATTACAGAAATACGACAACTTTAACATGGAATAATTTATGGATTTCTTTTTTTTTAAAGAAGACTAAGAGAAAAAGATGTTTTATATGACACATTCTACCAGTGTTCCAAGTTTCAAAGTGTTTCGTTAATGAAAAATGTGGCCCCCGTTTTAAAAAAGATCCCAGTACAGTAGTATTTTGGAACGTAACACCCTTGATAGTCGAGGGATTACAGTACTGAACATTGATGAATTGATACAGTGTTTATTGTCGCTGCAGTATTTGGTGTTCAATCGAGTTACGTCCCCTGGTAGCTGTCTGCACTAAAAGCTCGGTCGATGCAGGAAGTCAGAATGGCGATCACATTGTATAGAACCATGGGCAATGTTGAAAGTTCTGCGAGTGCCATTCCGCCTTTCTTTTATCATTCTTCCGTTTTGCAGGTAAAGACTGAAATCGCACCTCAAAGTTTGAAAGGTAGATTTGATAAAAAAATGATTACACATTCGCACAGACATGGCTGTGTGGTAAGAAGTTTGCTTCCCAACCACAAGGTTTGAGGTTCAGTCCCACTGCATGGCACTTTTGGCAAGTGTCTTTTAATAAAGGCCTGCGCACGCCGACCGACGCCTTGTAAGTGGATATGGTAGACGAAACCTGAAAGAAACCCGTCGTGTATTTTCTTTTGTATTTCCTTTTTCTCCTGGTTTTCCATTAACTGAAATGTCTGCTTTTTGTTGCGTTAGTTCTGATGCTCGTTGCCACCGTTGCTGTTAGCAACGGTTATTTTCGCCGCTGTCTTTTGCCACCCTTTTGCCACCCTTTTGCCACCCTTTTGCCATTGTCATTGTTGTTGCTGCCGTCGCCGCCAGCGTTGCTGTTACTGTCGCAGGTGGCGTCGCTGCTGCTGCGGGGATCGGCTGAGAAGTTCATACGCTGACCAGGATACTCTCATGGAATAAGACTAAACGAGGTTTAGTTTTCCGACATAGTCTCCCTCGCAATCCATGCATTTCCTCCATCGGCTTTGCACTGCTTGGATCCCATTCGTGAAGAAGCTTTCATTATTTTGGTCGGAAAAGTCACCAACAACAGATATCGCATCATTCTCATTGTGATAGTGGTTCCCAGTCAAGTGTTTTTTTCATGTTGAGGAACAGATGATAGTTATATGGGGGCCAAATCAAAAGAATAGGATGAGTGATCAACCAGTTCAAAGCTACAGCCACACACAGCATTGTCCTGATGAAACAAGACAATCTTTCGTTAGTTTTCCTGGGCGTTTGGTCTACATAGCCTCTCGTAACTGCCTTAGCAAGTTGGCATAGTTCTCTCCGCTGATGGTGAGGCCCTTTTCAAGATAGTCAATAAACAATACCTTTTGCACCACCAAAAAACTGAGGCCATCACCTTCCCTGCAGATAAAACGACCTTGGCCTTCTTTGTAGCAGGTGAAGAGAAATGTTTCCGCTCCATGGATTGTCACTTTGTCTCCAGCTCAAAGTGATGAAGCCAACACTTAACCTGGCCTAGGAAGCGTTCAAGGAAACTAGTTGGATCTGCTTCAACAAATGTCAGAGTTTCCCGTGATGTGATCAGCCTGGTGCACTTCTGATCAGGTGTCGGAAGACGTTGCACCCACGGAGCAGAAACATTCGTCATGCCAAGTTCATTATGCAGAATATTTTCAACTCTCTCATTGGATACGCTAACAGCGCTGGCTATTTGACTTATGGTCAATCGTCTGTCATTTACCAGGATGTGAGGAACACGACCAGTATTCTCTTCAGTGGTGGCAGCTGCAGGACGTCCAGACCTTGGGTCATCTTTAAAACTCTCCCTTCCCTCCTAAATTCAGCTGCCCAATTTTGCACTGTTAATTAGGGTGGAGCGTCATCCCCTAATGTGGCAAATATTTGAGCATATAGAAACCCCTTTTCTGCAGGCGTTTGATCTCCGCCAAAGCAACACCAACGTCCTCTCAACGATTAGCCAGAGATGATCTTTAAAATGAGAATATCTGAAATAAACTCGACTGCTCTCACAAACGAGAATACTAAAAATGAACCCGACCACTCTCAAAAATTAGTAAAAAGAAAAACAGGAAAAAGTAATCCAGAATCCTTGTCAGTTA
>NC_068999.1:52693262-52694830 GCF_001194135.2 Octopus bimaculoides
AACACCAACGTCCTCTCAACGATTAGCCAGAGATGATCTTTAAAATGAGAATATCTGAAATAAACTCGACTGCTCTCACAAACGAGAATACTAAAAATGAACCCGACCACTCTCAAAAATTAGTAAAAAGAAAAACAGGAAAAAGTAATCCAGAATCCTTGTCAGTTACCGGATCGATCCCAAAGTCTAATCAGTTCGTGCCAGTCATAAGGTCAAACATCCCTGAAAGCTTCATCCGAATCCATCCAGCGGTTCTTGAGATATCCTGTCCACAAACAAATAAACACGACCGGAAACAATACTTCCGTCTTCGCTAAGGCGGAGGTAATAAGAAGAGTTGAAATTATTGTACGTAGTATTCCACAGCCCCAGCATAACTACATTGACATCTTCTCATACCCCTCATCCTTGACTTTGGCGAATATCCAGGATGTGACAGCTGGAGGGAGAGCGGGCTGCATTAGCACAAGGCCTTTGCTCATTATATTTGAGCTGAACGGAATAGCGTAAAATGAAGTGCGTTGCTCAAGGATATAGTATACATCCTCTGGTCCAGGAATTGAACCTATAACCTTACGATTATGAGCTGAATACCTTAACCTCTAGGCCATGTGCATTCACAGGCACTTTGCATTTTGCCTCTGTTAGGTTTTTTTTTCAGCTTTGAACGATATTTTGTCCAACCGGTCTCGATATAAGAACACGATCACTTGGTCTGCTATAAATAACAGCCAAATCTCTTTCAAATATCTCTACCGTCTTAAAATAAGGAAAGACACACTGGCTAATGTAGTCCCAGCTACATTAGGATTGATAAGACAAAAAAAAAATGGTCGGGATGATTATAACCCTGTTCAGACCTGGTGCTAAACTACTACTACTACTACTACTACTACTACTACTACTACTACTACTACTACTACTACTACTACTGCTGCTGCTGCTGCTGCTGCTACTTCTGCTGCTGCTGCTACTGCTGCTGCTCTCAAAAATCAGGACAGCAGACACTAAAGAAATTCTATTAGATAGAAAATAAAGACGGCATTTGTTTTGTTTGTTTTCTTTTTTTCAAACTGTATTTAGATAAAATAATCATTTCCGGATAATTTAAAATAAAAACTCAAAACAATTAACAATTTTTTTCTGTAAAAAAGTTTAAGCAAGAAAGAAGAGGAAAAGTGGGCGGAAGTGAACATAGAAGTGAACAATTGAAGTGAACAATTGAAGAGTAAGAGAATGGGACTGAGATTGAGAAATTGTTTGATAGAGAGATATAAAGAGATAAATAGAGAGATAGATAGATAGATAGATAGAGAGAGAGAGAGAGAGAGAAGGGGGGGAGAAAGAGAGAGAGAGAGAAATAGAGATAGAGAGAGGAGAGAGAGAGAGAGAGAGAGAGAGAGAGAGAAAGAAAGAGAGAGATTGGTTGAAAGAAAGTAAATGAAAAAGAGAAATGAGAATCGTAGAAAAAGAGAAAGGAATATCAAATGACAGAGAAGAAAAGACATACGTATGTATGTATGTATGTATGTATGTATGTATGTATGTATGTATGTATGTATGTATGT
>NC_068999.1:52694931-52697995 GCF_001194135.2 Octopus bimaculoides
ATGCATGCATGAATGTATGTATATATGTATGTACGCATGTATGTACGTATAGATGTATATATGTATGCATGTATGTATGTATGTATGCATGTATGTATGTATGTATGTATGTATGTATGTATGTATGTATAAGTAACGATGCATACACTATAACTATTCATGGTTTACTGTCAGTTTCACAGTCGCTATGTATATTTTCATATATATATAATATCTACTGCAACTGGTATTGAGTGCTTTAATTTTTTGCAGATTATTAACGCCTTGTGTGTGTGTGTGTGTGTGTGTGTGTGTGTGTGTGTGTGTGTGAGGTGTGTGAGTGCACGTCGAGAGAAAGAAAGAAAGATAGAGGTAGGGGAGAAAGAGAGAATGCTGCGGAAAGGTTGAGAATAGCAGAGAGAAAAGGATAGAAAGATTGAAGTGGGGAATGATTTGGAGTGCGAGAAATATTGAGTTAGATTACAATATATTCCACATAGTGATATGTTATTTCGGTAAAGTCTTTTGTCTCACATTAATTATGTCATTTAATTTTAATTAGTTCCTTCATTTACTTTTGTTTCGAAATGAAGTTTTATCGAAGGGAATGGGCCAGTGTTCGCAAGTACATGATCATTTCCGGTAGAGAAGGTCGAACTTCCGGTTTCACAGCTAGACAGTGTTGCAGTATTTTTAAGCGAGTCTTTCCTTTAAGACGGTTGATAACTTGTTGGTAAACGTAGCATAAACTATAGATATCACTGGCTGGAGAGGTCGGGGAGCCAGCCCTGACTTCCGGCGCTAGGAATATGAAGTCGCTCAAGTCAATTTCATGAACTAGAAATACGTAAGCTTCATTGTAAGTGGCTCGGGAGAGGTCACTAAACCAGACAGGGTTTTTCGTATTTTCCGGATCAATCATAATGTTATATTCGTTTATATAATTAAGTAGGACTTCTTTGCGGTGTATTTCGAGGAGATGTATGGCGACGTGAATGAAGAAAACTAAAATTTCGGCATCAGAAAGACGGAGTGGATAATAATGCAAAATATTGGCAACGGACACCATTTTCCCGAAATATGACTGAACTATTTCGAATTCGTCCAAAAGGGTGCCTGTGGGCAACAAACCGTGAAATGGAAATACGGCACCCGTATCTTTTAAATGCAATAAAATTCGTGATTCTTCGAGGATTCTCACGAACGATCCATTTTCATAGGAACGGATCATTACTTTACAATTACATTTTACGAATTTGCCAATTTGTAGTTTAGTGTCTCCTAAGAATTCATACATGTTAACAATCGCACTGTCTTTATAAGAGTCATTTTCAATAGAGCTGATGGCGTTTGGGCCAAGTATTGGTACATTGTACTGAATTAAAAGTGGGTAATTTTTTTCCTTTGTGTTTGGGGTCTGCCCCGGAAATTTTATTTTCTGTTGTTCTAACTTCTGTTTTTCTTTTATGAATAGCTCATTTATCGATACTGTTAAATCACTCAAAGTTGGTCGAGAACCAGGCTCCGTTAGTAAACACTGGTTAGCTAGTTTCTGCAGTTCTTCAATGTGGCTAATATTACTGATACGACTAAGCAAAGAACCCAAACTGTAAACATCTGACGCAGGAGTCCCTGGTTGGCTTTTTCGCAGCTCTGGAGCCAAATGTTCGTAAGTATATAGAGAACCGTTATAGTTTTTATATTTATAACCTGACCGGAAGGTTGCATGTCCCATGTCGATATAGACGACTCGCAGATAAGGCTGTTCTATAAGGACATTTCCTTCGTGGATGTCATTAAGAAGGACGTATTGTTGGTGTATCTTTTGTAAACCTGCCGTCAACTGCAGAGATATGTTTAACCAGTTCACGGCTGTCAATGTAGTTTCGTTCTCTTCGTTCAGATGGTCCTCCAGAGTCATACCGCTGATATATTCTTGGACCAACGAAAGGTTACTTGCCATAAGACCAGTCGGAAGTAAGCCTAAGATTTTGGGAATCACCCCCGTGCTTGACAGATATTGTGTGATTATCACTTCAGATATAATGTCCAAGTAATCAGAATCGAGAAACAGTTTCACAGCAACGACCTGTTTACTTACGGCCATCTCTGCCAGGTAAACCTCACCGAAAGAACCTTTACCAAGGAATACAACCTCGTCATCATAATCTCGAAAATAGCGAACAGATTCAGCGTCGAGAAGTTCCGTTCCGATATGAGCCAAGTTAGGTGGAATATTTTGGTAGCTATAATTATATTGCAAGAATATATCCGAAATGTCTTTGATTTCATAATCTCTGTAACTTCTAGCAGTGGACATTTCAGTTCCTTTCCTAGTTTTGTTGCTTTTTTTGATTTCTGAACAGTCTTTCTGACTTCCATCTCTAGTTTCTTTCCGTAAAGATTTCATGAGGAGTTGGTAGTTAAATCCGCAGCAACATTTCCCATTCCATTTTGGACAGCAGGCATTGGTAGAATTACACATTGCATTGCTTCCTGGTACTGCTGAAACAGAAGAAAAAAAGAGTAGTTATTGAATCTGTAAATCTTAGATCATCAGGCGATTAATTATTTGAGAATTACATAACAATGACTTTCCTTTGAGTGAAGCTAAAAGCAATACTGAAAATTCTCTTACATAGCGAGTCTAAAATATTCTGATGGGTCTAGAAACTGTAACAATCAGGTTCGACATATAGAGATCGATAGAATAAGTACCAAGCAGAAATAAGTACTAGAGTCGACATGGATGACTAAATCCTTGAAGGCCGAGCCTCAGCATGGCTGAAATCAATGAACTGAAACCAGTAAAAGATTAGAAGAGCAAAAGAACATATATACTAAATGTGTTTAAAAATGATAAGTAATCGCCTGTAAGAAAAAAAAAAAAAAAGAAGTCTATTAAGATCAAGAACATCTTTTCTAAAGATAGACGAACCTTTTACGTGGAGAAAAAAACACAGAGACAACAAAAAGCAAAATGGCAAAACATGTAAGTAATAAGCCCTTCCCCACTACAATATAAAACCGACAAAAGTCTTTCTGAAACACGATACTGTAAAAGGGCTTCAAAGATCCTTTGAAG
>NC_068999.1:52700004-52705060 GCF_001194135.2 Octopus bimaculoides
ATATACATATATACATATATACATACATATACATATATATATATATATATATATACATATATGTATATATACATGTATATGTATAAATATATTTATATATATCTATATGTATGTATATACACACACGCACATATATACATATGCATCTATGTATACGTATGCATGTATATATATGTGTATGTATACATACACACGCATACAGATATATGTGTGTGGATATATATATGTAGATATGTGTATTTATATATTCTATTGTGAATGCTTGTGTATGGACGCGCATGCATCAGCCCAGATGTAACGAATATGCATATGCATATAAATATAAATAACTGTCTGTCTGTCTGTCTGTCTCTCCTTCCTCTCTCTCTCTCTATATATAGACAGAAAGATTGCTAGATAGATACATACGTGTATATATATATATTAACTGAAACGCTCGCGCGTCTAAGAGATTAGGAGTAGGGGTATGTGTCTGCATGCTTGTGTGTCTGTGTTTGTACGGAGTGTGAATGTTGTCGGTGTTTAAATAGTGTTTAAAACGATCTGCTCACCTGTTTGGTTGAGAATACCGTTTGCCTTGAGCAACAGAAGGAATGCATAAGTAGACAAGGTGAACTGCAGCAAACCTTCCACACTGGCCGACATGTTGGGTGGGAAGTTTTTCAGTGAACAGCTCCTGTAATATGACAGTGGGAGAGGTGACAGGCATCTTGTTGTAGGCACGAAGGGAGGGACGGTTAGTATGGAGAGAAAGAACGAGAGAATAGCGAGATAGAGAGAGAGAGAGAGAGAGAGAGAGAGAGAGAGAGAGAGAGAGAGAGAGAGAGAGAGAGAGAGAGAAAGAGAGTAAGAGAGAGATAGAGAGAGTGAGAGAGGGGAGAGAAAGGAACAGGGAAAGAGAGAAAAAAGGAAAGAGAGTAAGAGAGGGAGAGAGAGAGAGAGAGAGAGAGAGAGAGAAAGAGAGAGAGAGAGATAGATAGATAGAGAGATAGAGAGAGAGAGAGAGATTTGGATAAATAGACAAATATATAGAAAGAGGGGCTGATGCATAGCTGCTCATACATACAAGCACGAACACATATCTACATATATGTATATATCTGTTATCTTTAATCTTTTATATTTTTCTTCTTGTATCAGACCTTTGATTGCCGCCATGCAGGGGCACCGCCTTGAAGGATATTTTGGTCGAATGAATCGACTCCGGTATCTACTTTTTAAAAAAATCGCGGTACTTATTCTATAGGTCTCTTTTTGCCGAACTACTAAGTTACGAGGGCACAAACAAACCAACACCGGTTGTCAAGCTGTGGTGGGGCAAACACAAATACAAACACACACACACACACACACACACACACACACACACACACACACACACACACACACACACACACACACACACACACACACACACTCACAAAACCACTTACAAGACTTCGGTCGGCTCGAGGCTATAGTAGAAAATATTTGTCCAAGGTGCTACGCAGTGAGACCGAACTCGGAACCAAGCGGTTGGGAAGCAAACTTCTGACTACACTGTCGTATATATTACATAGTTGAAATTTATATATAAAGAAAAAAAACAAAAGACGAAGACAGGTGTAGGAACAACAAGCAAGTGTATTTGACGCTCGTGAAAAATGAAAAAGTCTTTTACGTTTCGAGCCTACGCTCTTCAACGGAAATGAATAAGAGGAAATAAACAGAGAGAGAATGAGAGAAGCATATAGAGAAGCGGTCCAGCATGGCGAATACACACACACACACATGATGAAATATAATGCAGACAAGAATACTGTCTTGGAAACGGCTGCAATCTCGTTTTCCGAAAGCAAGATGAGGAAATTTTTTGTTATCATTTTCTCTAGCTGTCCTCCATAAAATCCTCGGCACCTTTATCACTATCATCACCAGAACTGCGTTGCACTGTATCCAGTAAAACTCTAAGAGGTTTCCTCTCCCATGTACAACCAATCACTGAGTCTCATTGAATGTGCTGTAGTTTCTACTTATTCGGCTGGAATAAATTTAGCATAAAGACGCAAAGTAGCGAGGATAAAGATGTGCGTCTGCCTGTTTATTTTAAACAAGCTCTTGTACGGTAGAAAGTGTACATTTCCAGCTTGGCAAACTTCAGTATTAACCAGCTTTTGAGTTCACTGGGTAGCTTGGTAGATTGTTTAAAAGAGTAATGTTTTACTAAAAAATACTATATCTAGCACTTTACTTTTCTACAGCGAGGCAAAAATTGTTTGTAAAACACTTCTCGAAAAAGAACTTAGTCTTTTGTGCCTTCTTATTTGAACGCCAAATCAGAGGTAGGTTAAAATGTGTCTAACCCTTGAAAGTACTTGGATTTTCGGAGCGATGCACGAACAGAAGAATCCTTCATATCTCCAACAGCATTTCCTTCCAGAAGTGTCAGGTAATTTTCTGAAGCTTTAAATCCCAATGTCTCTTTTCTCGAGAAATAAATAACATTTCTAGTAGTCATGAGATTCTAGAAAAGTGCAGTGTCATCAACATTGTATACTTGCTCTTGTGCATGGCCTTCTTTAGCAATCATTTTTGCAGCTGCTCAAGATAATTAATCGTAGCGTCTGTATCAGCAGTGGTAGATTCACCAGTCGTTTTTATGCTGTGTAAATTCAAGTGTTTCGTTAAATGTTTGAAACCAGCCTTTACTAGACGAAAAAGGTTTTTCATTAGAAGTCTCACCTACTTGCTTCTGTAAAACGTCATACAAACTTTTGGCATTATATTTTATATACCATCGCGTTTACCGCCCCATTATGTCAAGTCTGATTCTCAACCCATAAATCAATTTTAAGCATCCCATTAGATCTATAAAAAATAAGGTCCAAGCAGTTAACAGATTAACTTCTTGATGAGATGACTGAATATTTTCTCAACTACCATTTAACTGTTGCCACTGCAGACGTTGCAGATTTTAATGTTTTGGCAACGTGAGTAATTTTTTTCAGCCTCAGGCCTTTTTAAAATATTAAAGTTAATATCCATTCAGAAAGCGCGAAAACCACTCGTAAATTATTTTGCTCATGGCAGCGTCCTTGTAAGCTGTTTAAAGCATGACAATTGTTTCGGCTTCCTTTTTTCCCTGCAGAAAACAGAATTTCACGGAAGCACGCTGTTCCTTCGTTTCAGCCATTGCAAAAATCGACGAACATGAGAGAAGCACTGCAAAACAAGGTTTTATATATATATATATACATATATGTTGCGGGGTGTAGGTGTATATGCATGTTGAGTGTGTGTATATAAATGATTATCTTCAGATCTTGTTTGATTCACTCGTCGATATTCCATGTTCTTACTGTTAACTTGTTTGTTTTTCTACATTTGGTAGGTTTTTTTTGTACTTTCATCTGCAACACCACACACACACACACACACACACACACACACACACACACACACACACATCTTCTTCTCTCTCTTTCTTCCCCTCTCTCTCCGCCTCCTTCTCTCTCACACACACAATTATCAAAGAACTAATTCCAGTGTTTAATTAAATGTTCGATTGTTTACTTTCACTTACAGAACGGATATGGACTTTAACTTCATTTAGTTTTAATTTAACATCAGTCATCAAATAGGAGCTAACAAAATAACAGAAGAAAAAGAAGACGAAGAAAAAGAAGAACAAGAAGACGAAGAAGAAAAAGAAAAGGAAGAAGAAAAAGAAGAAAAAGAAGGTAGTGGTGGGAAGGAGGAGGAGAAGGAAAAGAAAAAGTAGCAAATGGAAATAACATCTTATTTTTCGACTCTTAATTCAAATTGACACTTTTATTTTCTTTAACTCTAATTACCTATCTACTAATCAGCTTTATTTTCTCAGCTACTGTTCAAGACTATTTGATCTTACCTGAAACTAGCCAACTTCCCCTAAGATTATCCGATCTTGCTTTGATATAAACTGACACCTCCACTCAAAAAAGTCTTTTTTTTTTTTACCTGAGATTACCCAAATACCACACCTGACGTCTTTTTAAAGTGTCTGGCTCAAGAACACAACACACAACCGGTCCAGGAATCGAACTCACTGCCTCATGATTGTGAATTCATTGCTCTAACCACCGAGCCATGTGCCTTCACAAGTGAAGGTGCATGTCTTTGTGGTTAGAGTATTCGGCGTACGAGCGTAAAGTATTGAGTTCAATTCCCAGCGACGCGTTGTGTCCTTGAGCAAGACATTTTATTTCACGTTGCTCCAGTCCACTCAGCTGGCAAAACTAAGTAGCACTCCTATATCAAAGGGCCAGTCTTGTCACATTCTGTGTCACGCTGAATCTCTCTGAGGACTACGTTAAAGGTACACGTGTCTGTGGAGTACGCAGCCACTTGCACGTTGATTCCACGAGCAGGTTGTTCCGTTGATCGTATTAACTGGAACCTTCGTCGTCGTAAGCGACGGAGTACCATTTTTTGTTTAATTTTTTTTTGCCTAAATTAGAAGCAGTTAATAAAATAGGGGTAAATTAATATCTGGCGGCGCAGGGACTAATATTTGTCAGTTTTGGGATCAATGGAACTGGTAGACAAAGCTGAAATTGTTTTATATACATATATGCGCGCGTGTGTGTGAGTGTGTGTGTGTGTGTGTGTGTGTGTGTGTGTGTGTGTGTGTGTGTGTGCAAACAGCAAGAAAACAAAGACTGAAGATTTTCAGACGATGAATATTAAAATATAAATATATAGATGTTTATGTATTGATAGATCAAACTTACACAGAGTACAAACGGCAGAGAAAATTCAAGCGGAGGAAGTAAGGTGTTTTAAGTCCAACAGCTGTTTCTGGCGATTCTGAGATTCATTACAACAACGTTGGTAGATGTAGTTCACTAAAATATGCAGCACATAATTGAAGCAAATAACTATTGGAAAAATCGAGCCTCCGACACCAGGGGGAGTGGTTTTCATGATCTGAAATGCGAGATGTTTTCTACCCTGATGACTATATATATAATATATACGTGTGTGTGTGTGTGTGTGTGTGTGTGTGTGTGTGTGTGTGTGTGTGTGTGTGTGTGTG
>NC_068999.1:52709992-52715486 GCF_001194135.2 Octopus bimaculoides
ATATATATATATATATATATATATATATATATATACGGACGCAGTTGTATACACACACGTAACGTGTGTTGCTTACATGGCCGTCATCTACACGTGTTTTCCGCGTGTTGAGTATAACGTGCATGTGCATATATGCGTATATTTACGTGTGTACATAAATGCACATGTCAGGAGGATACTCTCGCTTGAAAACTGCAGTGTTGTTATTGTCTGGCCATCTTAGTCCTCGTTTTCTGGTTGTTATTTTAAGTATTATTAGACAGCTGCACTTGACTCCCACAAGCGTGTGTCACTACAAAATTTGATGTGCACTACTTTCTTTTGCCCCTATTTTTTTAAAATTTCCGAGTGTGAGTTACGTTTCGGGTTTCTATGAACTACGCATAGGTGACAGAGCTTTCGTTGCGGCAGAGGTCGGGATATTATGCATGTCTGAGACATCGATATAGAATGCCGCCACTTTCGTAGTTCTTTCTCTCATGGGATTAGGGACGGTGTTTTATAGGTGAGGAAAGATGCGATGCGATTTTCCGGTCATCGATGCTGGATCCTTGATATATCTCGGAGACAGTGTGTTGGTTTGAGCATGCAGTTATATGTCTCCGATGTTATGAGGGAGACATGACCCGAAGGAAAGGTTTCAGCAATTTTAGCGCGCCAAGTGGTCATACTGAATATCGAGTCGACAACCAGTGTATGAAAATCCGGAATCGTGATCCGGCTATGTACGCTCGGGACTTGTCTCCCTTAGTCAGTCATTAAGACAGTGCGTTTGTGGCTTTTGAGTTAAAAGACACTCGCCTAAGGCGCCATGCTGTAGGACTGAACCCGCAACCAGATGATTGCAAAGTGAGTTTCCTAATCGCATAGCCACATCAGCACATTTCCATCGTTTTGAACCTAAAATAATTTCTGGAAGAATTTGTACCTGCCGTCCGATTACATTTAGCAAATGTTGTGTACTCAAGCAACCCACCCTTCAACTTGTTGACAACGTGGGGGTCACACAGTATGAAAGACGGCCAATTTAGAATAGCCAGACGGAGCTGTCAAGTTTTATGTTATAGCCGAGCACCCCTTTAAATCTGTAGCTGCTCGATTAGTGAATCATTGCCACAATAAAAAAATATTATTGCTGCCCTAACATGTTGCGGGCTGTCTTAAATAACTATCTTTACAACAAATTGATCTAAATCCACAATTCCTTAACCCGTGGAAAATTTCAGGGTTCTTAAGATAAGGGAAAAGGGATTCCAGTTGTAAAATGAATTTTAGGCATGAAAATTCTTTATTCATTATTTGCACTGTTTTTACTTGATTTATTTTCCTTAATATTGATTTTAAGAACGCTAATGTTAAAGATTTAATGTTATACAAGAAATCATGTTTGCATACAAGAATACAGTTTCTTATCACATGTGGTGGGGTTGAAATTGGGATGGTGTATGTGTAAAGGAAAAGAGAGAGAGAGAAATAAAAAAAGAAGTTAAGAAACGCTGAACTAAAGAATCTGAAGCTGAAATTGAATCTCCAAAGAAAAGAGAGGTTGTTCTGTCATTTTTTAACAACAAGGACAGACAATTAAATAAATAAAAACAAGATGGCAGCTGTCGCACTTTTTGTTTTGAGACACAAAGGGATCATCTTGAAGACAACATAGCTACATGTTTTGGTAATTATTTTAACAATCTCTCTTGCTTGTAAATAGTAATAATTATTATTAGTCCTGTGTAAACTGATACAGCGCCGGACTAAATGGCTTGTAAACTTTCTGTAGTTTAAACGATAGAACGTTTCTATGTCGCACGGTAATGATTTCTAAGATAGACACAAGGTTTCGTAAACTGTTTGTACTCGTGGTGACCATTGCCAGAGTCGTTAGAGAATCAAACAAAATGCCTTGCGGTATTTACTTCGGCGCCTTACGTCTGAGTTCAAATTCCTCCGAAGCCATCTTTGTCTTTCATTCTTCCGAGTTCGATAAAATAAGTAGAAGCTGAGAGCGTTAAACTGATGTAAATGCTGGAGCGTCGAGAGTATACCTTGTGGTATTTGTTTAGAATCATAGAGTTCTGAGTTCAGGTCCTACTGTAGTCTTCTCTACGGTTCGTATTTCGAATTTCGTTATAGGTACTGCATTGAAGGTGACGTTGCTAGCGGCGCACTCGGCCAAACGGGCAGAGATTTGTGGATTTCAGCGAACAGAAGTTCACCAATACACATTCCTTCTATATACACGTGTGGCTGGGTCATAGTGGACACAAGTTGAGTGAAGCAGCGTATAAGCAGCTTGGAGTATAAGATGTTTTGGCAAAAGCGATTTGGCGCTGTCCATTTAGCGTTGCTGATTGTCAGAAAAGAAAAATTTAACTCGGACAGCAGGTTAATTCTACTTGCGTAGACATAACTCGTCACTCGCTTTAACACAACCATTTGGCACCAAACAATCCTTTTGTGGAGTCCACTCTGTTGCAAGCACTTAGGCCCGGTGTCCAGTGTGAGCAGAACCCCCCTTCTTTCCCACTACTCTCGGGGAAGGCAAAGAGTAATCGGCGCTGCCCTTCTCTCCTCACGAAAAAGTAAAATAAAGGCTTGCACTTTTGTATCGGCAAACAATAACAATCTCTAGCACTGAGACCTGCTCTCATACTGGAGAATAGACATCGTCGATTATATCGACCCCAATATTTGACTGAAACTTTATCAGTCCTAGAAAAAAAAATGATTAAGTAGATCCAGGTGGAACTTAAACACAAAATACAATTAGATAATGCCTAAATATTTACTTATTATTTAGTGTGTCCATATTTGGAACAGCAAGGTGATTACCAATGGAACAGCAAGGTGATTACCAATGGAACAGCAAGGTGATTACCAATGGAACAGCAAGGTGATTACCAATGCCAATATTACATACTCGTTGCAAGTCTTGGTACATCATTTGTTTTATAGGACTGGGATATTATGATGGAACACATATTCGATAGCTAAAGGATGGACAATTCAATAAAAGACGGTACCAGTCTATGTTTGAGCTTCATAGAACGTATTTGAGAAGAGAGACTTTGCAGTTATTGATTATTAGAATTAGTAGCGTAGCTAGGGGTAGAGGGCGGTCCGCCCTAGGGTCTGCTGTATAAGCCTGTAAAAACTAAGGGGTCTTGGTAGGTAAACTCAATGGATGACCCTGGCGGTAGACACTCTAGCTGCTCCACTGTCAAGAATGTGGAGAGTATTTTTTTAAAATTCATCTTTGTTCTTCACAACGTTGTTTCATTATGATAAAGATTTCGCTGGTCTCCGGTTTCGTTCGATAGCTAGGCTTGTTGAAAGCGTAACACTCGAACACATACCTTGAAAAGCGAAATAATCTTACATCTTTTATCTTTTACTGTTTCAGTCATTGAACTGCGGCCATGCTGGATCACCGTTTTGAAAAGGTTTAGTCCTAAAAATCGGATCCAGTACTCATTTTAAAACCTGGTGCTTATTTTATCGATCTCTTTTGCAGAGACGCTAGTTTACGGGAACGTAAATAAACCAAACATCGGTCATCAAGTGGTGCTCATGGATAAGCACAAACACAGACACACAGACACACAGATATATTTAGTTGTAGGATTCATTACTATTTGGGTATTTCAACGTGTTAGACGCCAGAAAAGACAGGGTACTGGGTTGACAATATTCAATTGTCGTTAGCTGGATGTATTGTGGAAGCATGCATATATATGTCTACCAATCAATCAATCAATATATATATATATATATATATATAGATAGATAGAGAGAGAGATATGCATACATACATATATATGCATATACACTCACACACACATATGTATAATAATCCTTTCCGCTATAGGCACAGGGCCTCAGATTTGTGGAGAGGGGACAATTCTATCACATCGACCCCAGTGTTTCACTGGTACTTATTTTATCGACCCCGAAAGGATGAAAGCAACGTCAACCTCGGCAGAATTTGAACTCAGAACATAGCGACGGGCGAAATACCGAGCGTGCTAACGATTTTGCCGTCATATACCACTACTACTACTACTACTACTACTACTACTACTACTACTACTACTACTACTACTACTACTAATAATAATAATAATAATAATAATAAAAGTAAAATTGAGAGTTTAAACTGGCATATGTTAATTTATTAACATAATATTATATTCTAATATAAAAATAAACATAATCCTTACAATTGTTTCGATTCAAACCCAAAAACCAACAACAAATTTATAAAAATTCATATTATGAAAGTATTTTGAGTAACTGAACCCGGAACCTTGTGGTTGGAAAACAAAGTGTTTTACTACATAAACGTCACTGTGTGGCACCTTGAGCAAGTGTACTTCTACTATAGCCTCGGGCTAACCAAGACCTTGTGAGTGAATTTGTTAGACGGAAACTGAAAGAAGCCCGTCGTATAAGTGTATGTCACAAGGCATTGATTAGTCGACCCGGGGTCGTTAGTAGAAGACATGCTGAAGATGCCGCGCAGCGTAGTGAGACTGAACCCGAGACTGCGTGGTTGCCAAGCGAGCTTCTTAAGCACAAACAATGTTTTATACGTTTTAAATAATAAAAAATAATAATGGTATGTAGTATTGTAGAACACAGGAGGAATAATAAATCAAATCATTAATGAATCTTTACAACAAACGAGAGAGATGTTGATTTTTAGAACTGCAAAATCCTAAAAGTAAGGCAGCTGGTAAAATAGAGAAACAAAAGACAAATTCAATGCCTGTTACAGACAACCATAAAACTATATCATTACATTGTATATTCGTGAATTTATCTTCCTCAAATCCACAAAGACTGCTTTTAGTTTGGTAACAAAAATATTTAGAATAAGCAACAGCTGTGCAGCAGGTGTGTGGAGGCGCAATGGCCCAGTGGTTAGGGCAGCGGACTCGCGGTCGGAGGATCGCGGTTTCGATTCCCAGACCTAGCGTTGTGAGTGTTTATTGAGCGAAAACACCTAAGCTCCACGAGACTCTGACAGGGGGTGGTGGCGACCCCTGTTGTACTCTTTCGCCCCAACTTTCTTTCACTCTTCCTTTCTGTTTCTTGAGTAACGGAGCGATGGACTGGAATCCCGTCCAGCTGGGGGGAAAACATACGCCATAGAAACCGGGAAACCGGGCCCATGAGCATGGCTAGGCTTTGAAAGGGCGACAAGAGACAAGAGAGTGTAGTAGGTGTAGACATGGGTTTGCGACTAAGAAGCGCGTCTTGCAAACATGTTGTTTCGGGTTCGATTCTACCCGACACCTTGGGTAAGTATCGTCTATTATAGCACAAGGCCGACCAGTGGATTTGGTGGACGGAAACTGTGTGGAAGCGCGACGTATATATTCCTTTTACTTGTTTCACGCACCTTAAGGCGGTGCTCCAGCATGGCAACAGTCAAATGACTGAAACATGTAAAAGAATAAAAGAAAATACATACACACACACACACACACACACA
>NC_068999.1:52716458-52716708 GCF_001194135.2 Octopus bimaculoides
ATATATATATATATATATATATATATATATATATATATATATATATATATATACATAAATATATGCATATACATATACACACACACATATATATATATACATATATATATAGACATGCATATATATATATGTATACATATATATATATACATATATATACTTACATACATACATATATATATATATATACATATATATATGTATATATATATATATATATATATATATATATATATATATATATATATAT
>NC_068999.1:52718118-52719710 GCF_001194135.2 Octopus bimaculoides
TCACATTTTGTATTATATATATATATATATGGCGGCGTAATACACTTTGGACTCTTCTTTTCTCTCTCTCTCTCTCTCTCTCTCTCTCTCTCTCTCTCTCTCTCTCTCCTCTTTTGCACTTGTTTCACTCAATGAACTGCAGTCACGCTGGAGCATCGCTTTGTAATGTTTGTTGAAAAAAAATTGATTCCACCACTTGGTACTTATTTTATCGCTTTTTGTTGCCGATCCGTTATTTACGAGAACGTAAACAAAGCAACACTGGTATTCCTGAAAGGATAAAAGGTAAAATCGACATTGGCGACATTTGAACCCAGAACGTAAAGACGGATGGAATGCCTATCAGCATTTTGCTCGCCAGCTTTGGGAGAAGCTTTATAATGCAACAGTTTGTTCCCTGTAGGTCATTTTTTCGCGACCTAGTTTCGAATCCCTGACAAAAGAGCATTGGAACACCTCTTAGCTTGACTCAAAGCACTATATTACATGTAAACGATCTATTCAACGATCCACAGTTTATTATAATGTGCAAGAAAGTTTTAATTATATATTTTTTGTATTTGGTCAATGAGTGCTATTTCCTATTTGCTTTCATCTAGAAATCAAACGAAATGACTACTATTCCCTTCAAACTTTGCTTTTGTCACTTGGACATCAATATTTTGAGTCTGACCTATTTTCCATTACATCGCAGGTAGATTCAGCACTGAGTTGCTGAAGCAGAAATATCGTTATAGCAAATATTCTGCTCCATATCACAGATTTGCTTGTCAGTTGTTTGACCTTAACTATTTGAGCATGTTCCTTAGTGGCTGACAATATGTGCATCTCTGATCATGTGCAGGAGTAGTGAGGGAGCATCATAACTATGTTTTGAGAGGGATTCTTTGGAGTTTGAATAAATGTAAGAAAGTCAAAGTTTGAAGGAAATATTAGCCATTTTTCACACTTTCTAGGGGTAAGTAAATAGGAAATATCAGTTGCTACTCAGGCCAGTCCACCATCCAGCGACCGCTTGTCAGGCCTGTTACAACTTCACCATATTGCTAATTTTTGCAAGCTGAGTGGACAAGAGCAACGGTAAATGAAACCGTTTGCTCAAGAACACAATGTATCTTCTGGTCTAGGAATCGAAACCACAATCTTATGATCATGAGTCCAACACCTTTACCACTAAACCACGCGCCTCCACTCACGAAGGAATGTACCATCCATCTGAAATTCGTTATAAGTCCTATCTGTCACCAGCGGCTGTCAAAGAGACAACCCTTGAGTTTGCCGTCCTGACAGGACTCCACGCCTGTAAAAGCATATACAGCAGACCTAAAAGCATCGCCCGTCCCTTTGCCTTCCCCCTCTCATCCTGTTACGGTACTGGCTGTGCTACAGTTATTTCATTCAACTATTCTTTTCCTCTCTGCAAATTTGTGGTCTTTTGTGAAGAAGAAATCAGTATTTATTTATGTTTTTCCCCACGTGGTCTAGTTGTTAGTATTCCTTCGTTTCCCAAAACGAGTTTCGATAAAGCAGACCACCTTTTTTGTTTTTAATGTTTTCACTCTTTCCACATGAATGTTTAAATAGTATGTATA
>NC_068999.1:52719968-52724593 GCF_001194135.2 Octopus bimaculoides
TAAATATAAATTTAAATGTTGAAGTGAATCTAACAGTTTTTGTGTGTTTCTTAAATGGCTTATAAACACCTTCCACGCTGCAATTGTTTTCGTTCCATCACACGATCTCAGATCAAGTCACTTGCTATGCAAGTACATCTCCGCAATAATATATATAATGTATGTGTGCGTGTTTAAGTAAATATGTATGTATTGAAATTGAACGTAAAATGATCGGTTGCGTTTGAAAATTACAAAGAATGTCGGACAAGCAGCTTTAAAGAACCACAGTTCATTGCAGTGACTATTCCACATTTATGCATGGAAACTGTCCAGTGACTTAAACCAGTGAAAAAGTAAAAGAGTTAAAGACTGATTTCTTTTGTTGCACTTAATGACACAATACTTGCACTAACTTGTATTGCACATGTACGGATCAGTGGCATTTAGATCAGGTGATTTAGTAGTGGTATGAGTTGGGGCGTCACCGGCGGATTGGACTCATTTTAAGACCAATTATAAAATCGGTTTCAAATTTTGGCACAAGGTCATCAAGTTTGGGAGAGGGTGCTGGTCGATTACATCAACCCCAGTGCTTAACTGGCACTTATTTTATGGACTTCGAAAGGATGAAAGGATGAAAGGTAAAGTCGACCTAGGCAGAATTTGAACTCAGAACGTAAAGACGGACGAAATGCCGCTAAGCATTTTGCCCAGCCTGCTAACGACTCTGCCAGCTCACTGCCTTTCATACTATTAATATCGGTTTCAAATTTTGGCACAAGGCCAGCAAGTTCGGGAGAAGGGTAAGTCGATTACACCGACCTCGGTGCTCAACTGGTACTTATTTTATCGACTCCGAAAGGATGAAAGGCAAAGTCGGCCTCGGCGGAACTTGAACTCAGAACACGAAGACAGACGTAGTGCTGCAAACCATTTTGCCTGTCATGCTAACAATTCTGCCAGTTCACCGCCTTAACACAAACAACAATATTCCTTCGACATTCGATGACGGTCAAACAAAATTGCCAAATACACAATGGTTGGAGTACAGTCCTGGTCAGTTTAGAATATAACAACCAAACTAACATCATTTGTTTAAACATTCTCAGAATGGACTGTAGACATCCCTTCTGCAAGATAACGCCGATAGTTAGGACATACCAAACAAATGGAGTATAGGATGTCACAGTCTCGGGTCTCAGCAGACATCGTCCGAATAGTCTCTACAGTCCTACCTAACATCACTAGTTTGATCATATACTCTACGGTACTCTCTAACATTGCTAGTTCGATCACATAGTCTGGATAGAGAGTAGAAAGAAGTTAATAGCGACATTTGCGTCACATAGTCCGAAATAAACTGCAGAAAGCCAGCTGATATCGCTAATACGGTCACATAGTCGAAATATACTGTAGAGACCCAGCTAAGATTGCTGTAATGAACTAATTCGATGTAGCTGAACTCAACAAATTGCCTGGTTGTCCGTGTTACTTGTCACTATAACGACTTCGCTTCTAAAAACAACAGAGAAAGTTAAAAAGAAGCCCTGAGGGGGGAAATAGAAAAAGGAAAAAAAAGAAAGAAAAGAGTGACAAAACATGGAAATAGAGAGTGACTTAACAGACGTTATCATTAGAAATATTGACACAAAGGAATCCCAAAACACACACACCTTAAAAAATACAACAGGACAAATGAAATAAAAAGAAAAGAAAAAAGAATGGAAACATCGATTAATCCCTGCTAAGTTTTCCCTTCAAATACATTTCAAATACAGACTTTTTCTTTTATTCAGAAAAACTCTTTATTTATTTTTTTACTTCGTGTGAATACAAAAAAGAAATTGTGAATGAGATGTCATGAATATGCGATTTTAATTAAAAAAAAGAGAAACAGACGATCTAACTTACCGGTTCTCTTCATTTTCCAATCTATCGTCCGCCTTTGATTAATTTCGTGTTATTATTTGTGTCTTTTTTTAATAACCTTTTAATGTCAAAAAGTTAAATTCTTCACCATACGTTGCTTTCTTTCTTCTTTCCCCTTAAAAAACACACACACCACACACACACACACACACCACACACCACACACTCTCTGTCTCTCTTTCTTTCTCTTACTTTATCTGTTTTAAATTAATATATTTTCTTCTTTCGTTCCTAAATAATAGTTTCAATGTACTTCTTTTTGTCTTTTAAGAAAAAAAGTACACATTCTTTTTCAATGACCACAAATGTTAAAAACTATCCGTTGGTCCTTTTATGCGTGTCGTTTCATTTATTTCCGCTTTATTATTAAGTTTAATGTTTCTTTTTGAAATCTCTTTTCAAATTTGCTTTCAGGTAATTCTTCAAAGTTTCAAAATTCTTCACATTTTACTTTAGTCGGTCAGTTTCTTCATTCCATTCAGTTGATGCCTATATATCTGTGTCTTCCTCTATCTTTTTAAATTTCCTCCTGCAGAGATTGTGAGTTACTTTTGTCACCGTGTCTCCACAAACGAATATACGTTTGGCGTTTTTTATTTTTTTAGATGCAAAGGCTTCGATATATTAAAGAATATGGCGTTCATGGTTTATGCAACATGTATAAATACATGGAGTAATGAAACAATTTATAATACTCAGTCACTAGCAGCTTCTAACGTATTAAACCAGGCACAAGTTTCACTTTTAGGTAAAAAGAAGAGAAATGAATGAACTTATGTAATGTGTATACCTTTCTTTAGAACATTAATGATGTTGGGTGAAGTGAAATGAAAGCCCTCACAAAATAAAGTTTCTAAGCTTCTGCCGGACTCTCTGCTTCGGCCCGTCTGGAGTTTGTCCAAGACCAAAGAAGAAAAAAGAAAAAGAAAAAAAAACAAAAACAAAAGAGAGGTGGTATGGATATTAGAAGAGGGTGAGGCTGGTTGTAGCAGTGGTGATGATGTGGAAGGGATTGGGTAATGTCGATGCCTCCGTAAGAAGAATTGGTTACGCAACTGACAGTGAATCGAAATACAGTGAAAAGAAATGGATACAACTCGGAACCGAAGCCAGGTGCGTGCGTGTGTGTATGTATGTGCGTGTGTGTGCGTGTGTGTGTGTGGTGTGCGTATACGCGCGTGTGTGTATACGCGTGCGTATGTATGAGTATAAACTTGTCCACCCAAGAGAGTAGTGGAATCGTGGTATCGGGTGGCGGAGGGGCTTACCACCCACCCATTACTTCTCAGTTACCTAGCAACGCACGGCACGCGCCGATGTTGTATAATGGTGTTTTGTTTTTTGTTGTTTGGTTTCTAAAAGTTATGTTGTACATGGTTTCAACTTCAGAGACAGACAGTGGTAGCGGTGGTGGCGTCGGCGGTACGATCGAGCGGTGTTGGTGGAGGGAAATTATATGAGAATAGAATGTGAGTATGTGGCTGTCATGAACTTTCCTTCCTCGTAATTATTAGATAGACATATATGTATATCAGTGAAGTCGTGCTTATATCCTACGAACGACCGTGATTCGAGACCGGATCGTGAACAGTCAACCAGTTCGCAGCCCAGGGAGGTCAGAGCAGGACAGAACAGACCAGGCTAAACCAGGCCCGGCCAGACTCAACTAATCAATTACCGCTTTCTTATTTGCACAGCAGCTCTCACTTCATTAACGTCTTAGTAGTGGAAGAGGAAGGGAAAAGGTTGAGGAGGAGAAAGAGGAGAAGTGTGGGAGAAAAAAAACTAGAAAATACAACCTTTTGGTTAATATTAGAAGCGAAGTAAGTTAAATCAGTTTTTTGGGATACACTAAGGTTCGAACCTTGACCGCTAAAACTTATTCACTTATTCACTCGCTTTACATCTTTCTCCTCATGTGGTCTGCGATGTTCGCCTTAACCCTTCTCTCTTTACATAACGTTCTGAGTTCAAATTCCACCGAGGTCGACGTTGCCTTTCGTTCTACCGGATCGATAAAATAAGTGTCAGCTAAGCTCTGGGGCTGGGACTGGGACTGGGTGGAGTGTCAATATAATCGACTTACCCACTTCCCCTGAATTTCAGGACGGGGGCGGGGAACAAATAACAAAACAAACTAAAAGGTCTCACTTTACCCTCTTTTTCTGCCTGACTGTCTGTCTGTCTTTCTTTCTCTTCTTTCTCTCTCTCTCTCTTTCTCTCTGTTTCAAGAATACATTGTGAGAATATCTCTCTCTTTATATATCTTGTATACTACGGTAGTTCGTTAAGAAATAAGTAATCGCCCGGAGCCTCTTTCTTACTACCGTTTTTTGTTTGTTGATGTGGTGGTAGTTGCCGAGTGTTGTTGTCCTTCTTTCTTTCCATACTCGATTGTTGTCCTTCTTTCTTTCCATACTCTCTTGACTTTACATTTGAAGGTGAGACATAGCGACGCAGACAAGTGCAGTTTTTCTTTCTCGCCAACTCTTTCTGTCTCTCTTCTTACCTCTTTGGTTATATACATACATACATGCATACACACACACACACACACACACACACACACACACACACATATATATATATGTATGTATGTGTGTGTATATGTATATCTATATCTCTCTATATATATGCATATATATATATATACATATGTATATACATATATGTGTGTGTATATATGAATATATATACATATAATATATATATAT
>NC_068999.1:52725025-52727180 GCF_001194135.2 Octopus bimaculoides
ACACACACACACACACACACACACACACACACACACACACACACACACACACACAAATGCATACACACTTATACTCACCTTCTTTCTCTCTGTCTGTGTCTCAAAAACGCATTCTGTCACATACATGTACTCTCTCATACATCGTACACACACTCACATACTAACCAATGTCCTCTCTCTCGCTCTCTCTCATATATACCCATACACCCACTATGTCACCCCCACCTTTCTCTTCCTCTATTACTCCCTCACTGAGACCGATTTATCCGTTTCTCTCTCTCTCTCACACACACACTCACATTTACTCTTTCTTGCACACGTTCATTCATACACGGACGCAATAATACACACTCATATACATAGATAGAAAGACAGAAGATAGATGGATAGATATATAAAGAGAGAGACTGAGAGAGAGAAAGAGAAAGAGAAAGATAAGGAGAGAGAAAGAGAGAGAGAGAGAAGAGAGAGAAGAGAGAGAGACAAACAGACATATAGACGGATAGATAGATAGATTGAGAGATAGATAGATTGAGAGACGGATAGACAGACAGACAGACATATAGACAAGTACACAACACCTACAATCATGTAGATATTCCATAGTCACAATGCACATACAGTCATAACATACAGCACACAACAAACATACATGCACGTAAGCTTAGACACATGCATACACTCACGCATATTTACATGTACACACATATATACATACACAGATTTGCATATATATATATATATATATATATATATACACGCACACATACATATTCATACACATCTATCTTTCGTTTAAAGTTATGTTGCAATAACTTTGTCTGTCTCATGTAACAGACAGGATAGAGACTGTTGTTGGTTGTTGTTGGTGGTGGTGGTCAGGCTCTAGATGTATGGGGTGTCTGTACATATGTATTTAGGCATATTTGTATATAAATGTGTATGTATATGTATGTGCATATATATATATATATATATATATATATATATATAGATAGATAGATAGATAGATAGATATGTATATGCATATGTATATAAAATGCAAATGTCTAAGCAGGTATACACGTTATGTGTCCGTATCAAAGAAAGAAGAGATAACAAAAATACATGATGTTGAATTTATGCTTGTTGATGCGCAGTTGGTGAATTACACCACCATCACTCGGAGTTTGCTAGGCACGAAAGCACTGGCTAATCTTTCCGATGAACACCACTTGTGAAACCTTAGCCGCATTCGTCTTGAAACGATGGTCTTTTCTGGTCGTTGGTAAGCTTGGTTCCATTGGACGAGTCAGAGTACGTGATGAAAATTATTGCACATTTGTAGAAAATCACTGTCAAGATTAAGGAGCTATTAGGATGTAGGGGAGGCAACTCGACACAGATTTGCTATCGTTCGCAACGCGGTTAACCCTTCAATTTCCCTGATATTACTTTCTAGGTTATTCAATTGAAACTAATACAAGAAAAATGCTAGTTTATAATGATAATTAGAAACCACTACGGATTTGTTGTTGAAGAATTATCGCGGGTAATCAAGATACGAAATTTCTCGGAGAGGCAAAGCATGCAGTTACATAAATACTAGAAAATGGAAACGCTCTATCGTTGGGGCATTCTTGCCATTGGTTTCTAAATTTCCAAACAAAACTTGATAGGAAGTGGCAATTACCCTGTCTCTGAACCTAAAAAATTACATGTATTAGTTATGTTCTCCCTTGAAGCCATTAGCAGTGAGCTCTATGTATCCTCTTTTTAAACAGTAAGGGTGTGATTTAAAGATTGATTGGGCTTCTATTTCTGGCCTGTCCAGTAACCCTGTAGGTACTGTAACCCTGTAGGTACTGTAACCCTGTCTCATGTAGAAAATCTCTCGTCAGTACGTAGCATCCGAGATCGACTTCCAGCATAAAATAAGATAAAATACAGACAATTACTAGTGCTTATTCTATCGGTGTCTTACGCCGAACCGCTAAGTTACCGGGACATAAACACACTAACATTGGTTGTCAAGGGATGGTGGGTAGGGGGACAAACAACAAACGCGCACACACACACACACACACACACATACGATGGGCTTCTTTCAGTTTCCGTTTACCAAATCCACTCACAAGGCTTTGGTCGGCCCGAAGCTTTAGTAGAAGACACTTGC
>NC_068999.1:52727190-52728018 GCF_001194135.2 Octopus bimaculoides
CACACACACACACACACACACACACACACACACACACACACACATATATATATATATATAGAGAGAGAGAGAGAGAGGGGAAGAGAAAGAGGGGGAGGAGAGGAGGAGAGATGAGGAGGCAAGGTTGTATCTGCAGAAAGACTGATAGATAGACAATGAAAAATCAGAGATAAGTGAGAAATGGGAAAAAAAGGAGACAGAATCAAATTGGTAAATAAATAAATAAATAAATAACCAGATGTAAATAAATGGCTAATTATATATATAAATATATATATATATTTGTGTGTGTGTGTGTGTGTTTGTGTGTGTGTGTATAAAGAATATTAGAGAGAAGAAGAGTGAAAATGAAAGTGGGAGGGATTGGGTTATGAGGGGTGGAAGAGATCTTGCCTGTTCTTACATATGGTGAACGGCTGTATTACAAGCTGTAGAGATTGAAAAGGAGAATGAAGGCTGGAGGCAATTATATATATACTCAGACACACACACACAACACACACACACACACACACACACACACACACGCACACACACACACACGTACACACACACACACGCATACACTCATATATATATATACACATATATACATGTATTTGTATATATGTATATATATTTATGGTGTTGATAGTGACAGAGAGAAAAAGAGAGAGAAAGAACACACAGGGAGTGGTAGGGGTAGTGGTGGGGAATTCAGGTATCGGAGATAGATAGGGAACTAACAAAAGGTTGAAAGACTGGTAGAATTAAAAGATAAGACGTGAGATTGACAAAGGAGAAAATAGATTCTATAGGATAGATGAATATATATATATATATATATAT
>NC_068999.1:52729871-52732208 GCF_001194135.2 Octopus bimaculoides
TATATATATATATATATATATATATATATATATGCGTGTGTATGTGTGTTTGTATACGTATTTATATGTGTGTAAATATATATGAATATATTTTTTATGTATATTTATATATAGGTGTACATATCTGTATATGTGTGTGTATGTGAGTATTTACGTGTAAGTACATATACAAGAACCCCTCATGTTATTGAAGCTATGCGTTCCGACAATTTTTTTTTTAAAGAAATAACAACACAAATGTAAAACGACCAACACGACTGCGTTTATGCATGAAATTATTTTCTGATCCAGCACAGAACAATATGCAGACATAAACACATATGAAGAGGAATACGTTTGGGGATAAATACGACTCATAATATCGTAAAAGGGCAAGTGCTTACCATAAAAAAAGATGTTATTGTGTCAAGACTGATAGTGTTGGAATGAGAATTTCTGGTAGCATGACGGACGCTAGTTCTATCTTATAATTCTTTATCAACATCTACTCGAGGAGCGAAGAATTTATCCCAAGTTGTTTGATTTTTTATGGCGCATCATTTTTACTTTTTAGTGTAAGAACTGAGCCCATTGCAAACTCATCTTGTAATTTTTATATTACTTTCATAATAAGGATTGCTATCAGCAAAAACTTGTAGACCTGCCTCTATAAATGCCAACCTTTTAGTAATGTTGTTTACAGTCAATTTAAACGGAGTTGCTGGAATTTCTGAATACACATCCGTATTTTCAGTTTGTTCTTGTTCTAACAGTATCAGACCTTTATGGGACATTGGCAGCTCGACCAAATGAACCTCCAGGATTTCTTTAAATATTACATCATTTGAAAAGGTCACAATACGTTTCTCAATTTGATGTAAATTTTCTAAAGTCACGAATACAATTTGACGAAATACTTTTTCAAGCGCCATTCAAATTTGAAGGTTTGACTTCATCCCATGACAACTATGTTATCTGCAGCATCCATTATGCTGGACTTCCAGAATTGCTTTCATAAGTTATTTGAAGGTTCTTCTCAGATAGTATGCATTGAAGTTAGCTATCACATCTTGAATCTTAGTTTGGAGCAAAGAAGTTGTAAGAGGTCATATTCTTGGGGATATATCCCACTCCGACGTTATTAGAAAGCTCATTTAAGTTCACTGTGTGGCTTGATGCAATGTTTAAAAGGAGCATGGCTTCGTTGAAAATATTATGTTACGTGCTGTGCCTTTCTACTGCAGATGATTGTAAACCATTATTCGCAAAAGCTTTTGGTGATACGTGCTCTTATTTGATGCCAAATCAGAGAAAAATTATAATTCTGTGTACCCTTGAAGGCTCTTGGATTTTCAGGGTGATACACGAATAGGGTCTTTAATTTCATATCGTCAGTGGTATTTCCTCCTAGAAGAAGCATCGAACGATTTTTTGAAAGCTTTAAATCCTGGTTTAGATTTTTCTTCTCGAGAAGTAAAAGTTCTAAGAAGCATAAACCTCCAGAAAACTGCGGTTTCATCAACTTAGTATATTTGTTTTGGTGTGTAAGACTCCTTTTGCAATATTTGTTCAGGTGCTCAGGATAATTAGCAGCAGCCTCTGTCAGCATTGGCAGCTTCACCAGTCATTTTTATTTTGTGTAAATTCAAGCGCTTCTTAAACTTTTCAAGTCAGACTTTAAAGGCCAGAAAATATTTTTCAACACAATTTTCAACCTCTTTTTTCTAAAAAACGTCATACAAACTTTTGGCTTTTATTTTAGTAACCATAGTGCTTATCGGTACAATACGTCGAGTCTGATCCTCGTTCCATACACCCAGAAGGGGCTTAATTTTAAATTTCACATTAAATCTATAAAAAGAAAAGTTCGGGCGTTTGGAATAACTTAATCTTTTTTCTATTGTCACATGTAGTTTACACTGGAGACGTTGCTAGCTTTAGTGTTTTGGTAATATGGCTGATGTTTTCTCGGTCTCAACTCTTTTTTAAAACACCAACTTTAATATCTTGTGTACTCTAATTTCACGGTTTCTTTTCGCACTACTGCCTTTAGTTCCATTTTATGGTTTCTTTCCAGATATCTTGATGTGTTGGTAAATTCAACGGTGGCGGCAATCAACAATTATACACAAATTATATGCAATAAAACAAAAAAACAAAAAAAGAGAACCAGGAAATGTTCTTTGAGAGTCACACACACATACATGCGCGCGCACACACACACAGCACGTGTGTATCGTGAACAGTGCAAACAAGGTGAAAAAATATCTCAACTGTCTGCGATGAAGGTTGCGAGAAACTCTGCGTAACATTGTGAAGTGCTGTTCAGTTTTAATAAAATAGTATATATATATATAT
>NC_068999.1:52733718-52734628 GCF_001194135.2 Octopus bimaculoides
TGGGTAGGGGTGGGTGGTGGGTGTAAGGAATTGGATGGGGTGGAGTGGGAAGGTAGAGTAGGAGTGTGTTGGGGTGTGGTGGGATGAGCTTATGAGGGGGTGTTGACGAGGAGGGAGAAGGGATATATATATATACACATGCATACATATATATATATGTATATGCAGATATAGATATGTATACACACATATATATATATGTATGTGTATATATGCATATATATGTATATATATGTGTGTATATGTGTGTATGTGTGTGTGTGTGCGTGAGAGTGTATATAAATACATATGTAGGTATATACATAAATATCCATACATGTACATACACACGTATATGTATGTTGGCGTGCGCGATCCCGTGTTTGTGTGTGTGTGTGTGTGTGTGTGTGTGTGTGTGTGTGTGTGTGTGTGCAGTTATGAAATAAATTAAAATTTAAGCAGACAGAACGGAAAAGACAGCCCCCGCCACCACCTCTGCCAAAAAGCAAAGAAAGAAAATCTTAAGAAGAAGAAATATGATGAAAACAGGTAAAAATATAGGAAAAAGATGGTAAAGGAAAAGAAAAATGTCATAACAAAGAAACAAAGAAAATCAAACAAACAGACGAATAGAGAATAATGAAAATTAATTTTGCTGAACAAAAGAGAAAAAAAAATAATAACAAAAACAAAACAAAGCAAAAACAAAATAAAAAAACAAAAGAAAAGCAAGAAAAAATGCAACGATTAAAAACAGAAAATGTATTTTTGTCTACATCTGTGTGGTTGTCTATTCTCTCGACAGTTATCTATCTATCTATCTATCTATCTATCTATCTATCTATCTATCTATCTATCTATCTATCTATCTATCTATCTATCTATTATCTTCCTACGTATTTTTTGTTATTCAACTCTTTATATATATATA
>NC_068999.1:52735672-52741791 GCF_001194135.2 Octopus bimaculoides
ATATATATATATATATATATATATATATATACATATATATATATGCATAAGTATGAGTGTATGTATGCATGTATGTATGTGTATATGTATGTATGTATGCATGCATGTAAGCATGTATGTATGTATCTATGCATATATGTGTGAGTGTATGTATGCGCGTATGTTTTTATGTATGTATGTATGTGTCTGTGTGTGCGCGCGTCTATGCATGCATACCTCTATGTATGTAGCATGTACGTACTTAGGTATATATGTGACTGTACGCAATGTACATATATATATATATATATATATATATATATATATACATGCACACACACACATATATATAAGTTTAACATGCAGCTTGTCAATATGAATGCATATGACATGTTTTGGCAATGTCATATGGATTTCCGCTGTTGCCGGTGTGTATGAAATAAATATTTGTCTTGTGACTAAACTAAGTTTGGCAAGATGTTTAGCTGTTGTAACAAATAGCTTCGGCTGTATGTTTAGTTTGGTGGGGAAGTTAGGAGAGTTGCGTTGGAAGCGTTTGATGTTCTTTTTTCAGTTATGTAAGAAGGTGTATGTGTGTTTGGAATGGTAGTGTGGGTAAGTTATTTATTGTACCATCAACACTGTCTTGTGTTGAATTCCAAAAAGTGTATGTGTATTATATATCTGTCTGTCTGGTCACCTATCTATCTATCTATCTATCTATCTATCTATCTATCTATCTATCTATCTATCTATCTATCTATCTATCTATCTACCTACCTACCTACCTACCTACCTACCTATCTGTCTGTCTGCCCGCCTGCCTGCCCGCCTGCCTGCCTGCCTGCCTGCCTGCCTGTCTGTCTGCTTACCTGTCTGTCTAGCTGTTGGAAAGAAAGTCATGCTATATTTCAAGATGGGAAAGAAACAAATGTTTCTTCACGCTTAATTGATGTATTTAATCAAATTAATATTCCCCTCATTATTGATAACATAATCCCGTCTACCTGGCAAATTGTTGATCCCTCTGGTGTAAATCTCTTCAGGTTGCTAAGCTAAGATATTCTCAATATCATTTTTAACCGCTTTACAATAAATAATCAGTTTTTTCTTTAGTCTGTATTAAGAAATCTATCTTTTTCGTTCTTACTAAAGAACTTCAGATCATCCATATTGAGCAAATCGTTAATTTTCCCTTCCTATTTCTGATCTGATACCCTGCCTTTGTCTTCCTTAATACTAAACTGAGGGAATGAAACATAAGACAAATATTAAGAAGGACAACGAGTTCCCCTGGAAAATTTCTCTTTTGATATTAACTTTCCTTAAAAGTGTGTCACTTGAATAGAGATCTACCTTCCATTTCTTCATGCTAAAGTTAATTTATTCTCTTATGTTGTCTGTTATAGTGAATATACTCAAGCATTCACTTACCCATGAGTGTGGGATCATGTCATAGGCTTTCCTATAATCTATCCATCCTATTGTTAGATTTTTCTTCCTAGCTTTTACTTAATTTTGAACTGCTTTGTCTAACCATAATAGATCATGCGTTTCTCTAGCATTCTTCCTGTAGTCTTTTTGTTCTTCTGGCAGTAAACTCTACTTGTCAAGGTGCTCGTAAATGCCTTCCGAAAGCATTCCTGTTAATAGCTCCCACACTAATATTAAGCAAGTGATTGGTCTATAGTTACTAGCTGCCTTACCCCCGCTTTTATCTTTCATGATAAGTACTGTCCTCCCTCTCGTCATCCAATCTAGTATTTTTTTTCCATTAAAGCATTCCTGAAGTTGTTCCCTCAGTCTCCCATGTAAACTACTGAATTTCATTAGCCAGTACCCTTGAACTAAATATGCTCCTGGGCCCTTCCAATTCGGCATTTTTCCGAACACTTTGCTCATTAATGCACTAGTTAATCTTAGATCTGGCTGCTTCTCTCTCACTATTTTCTCCTTAATTTCTTTAACCATACTGCATCTCCATTATGATTGACTGGCTAATCCCAAATATTACTTCAGAACTTTCTAACTTCTTCTTCATTAAATTTCTCATCTTCAGTACTTCGTTCTTCACTATTTATTTTGTATGTCTCAAATAATCTATTCTGTTGATACTGGTCTATTCTTTTCTGATATCTGGAGAGCTTGTCTGCTACTGCTACGATACGCTATTTTAATTCTTCTATTACCGTCCCAAATCCTTTCTCGTTGACTAAGTACCTTTTCTCTACCCAAAGTGGTAACGTTCGTTTTCTATAGCCCCTTCTTTTAGGCTCGCTTTCTAAGTAGCACTGCATCACTATCCTGTTTTCTTCGCTGGTCCACTCCATCCTCCTTGCTCAATTATCTGCTGATGTTGTATTAGGATAACAACTGTGGTCAGTCTGCATCTTTACTGAACCACTGCTGAGCAAGAGGCCTTCTCTTAAAAGGTCCAGCTTCATTTTCGCTGTTACAATCAGAGTTTCTTCGGAAACTCCTGTCTCATAAACTGAGGTAAAGTAACTTTCGTCACCATCGTAATCACTACTATTATTTTTCGACATCTGAAAGTTTCAAGCAACTTTCTATTCCATCATCATCATCATCATCATCATCATCATCATCATCATCATCATCATTATTATTATTATTATTATTATTATTATTATTATTATTATTATTATTATTATTATTATTATTATTTTTATTATTATCATTGTTATTACTCTAGAGTCCGACTGACATGACATGATATAAAATCAATAGGGCTTTATTTGTGTTTCTATTTTAGAAAAAAAGGTTTTAAGATCGATGTCAAACGTATTTTCACTTCAGTTGACGTTGAGGATTTGTTCGTCGGGTAAATATAAAACCAGGTGTGATGACGTATTTAGCAATGAAAACACGCATTAAGTTCTTTGTTTCTCGCTCTCTCTCTTTCTCTCATCTCTCTCATCTCCCTCTCTCTCTCTCTGTTCATATATGTGTTTCTATTTCCTACACTTTCTCTCTCTCCCTCTCACTCTCTGTTATTTCTCTTTCTCTCTGTCTGTCCATCTGTCTGTTTCTATTTCCTCCACCCTCACTTTCTCTCGTCCCCTCCCCCTCTCTCTCTTTTTGCCATGTATCTTTCTCTCTGCCTGTTCGTCTATCTCTTCTGTCTCTCCCTCCTCTCTCTCCCTGTCTGTCTGTCTGTCTGTCTGTCTGTCTGTCTGACAAGATCCAGGCTAATTACATTTATTTCTTCATACTGCACCATGTCATAATCTACTCCGTAAACCCATTATATAATAGTATTTGATGTTGCTGTGAAGTGACATCGTAAGCCGTTTGAATCTCTTCACCGATCTCTCTGGTAGCGGCAGCCTGTCACTTTAAAACTGTTAGGTTACTTAAGCTGATTAAAAGCCTTCTCTCTTTTGTTTTTTCTAAATTGTAACTTAATCGACGGAGAACGGTCAGTACCCGTAACCTTTGTAAGGGAGTTGGGTAGAGATCGGGTATACGGTCGGAAATTTTGTAATAAAACGAACACCGTTAGAGTCAACGATGGATCACGTGGTGGTGGTGGTGGCGGTGCTGTTAAAGCTGGATTATTATATCTTATCTTTTACTTGATTCAGTCATTGGACAGCGGCCATGCTGGGGCATCCCCTTGAAAGGGTTTTAACCAACAAATTGAACCTAGTGCTTATATTTCTTCTTTTCTTTTAAGCACGATACTTATTTTATCGATGTATTTTGCCACACCGCTAAAAGTTACCGTGACATAAACAAACCAACACCGGTTGTCAAACGGTAGTTGTGAGATAAACGCAGACAAGAAGACACAAGCATTTACATGTATGTATGTATGTATGTATGTATGTATGTATGTATGTATGTATGTGAAGGCGCATGGCTCTGTGGTTAGAGCATCAGGCTCACAATTGTAAGGTTATGCGTTCGATTCTCAGATCGGACTGCGTGTTGTGTTCTTGAGCAAGACACTTTGTTTCACGTTGGTCCAGTTCACTCAGCTGTGGAAACGCGTTGTGATGTCGCTGGTACCAAGCTGTATCGGCCTTTTGTTTATACATACATACATACATACATATATATATATATATATATATATTCATACATACATGTATATGTGTGTGTGTATGTATGTGTGCGCGTGTGTGTGTATATATATATATATATGTGTGTGTGCGTGCGTGTGTGTGTATGCATGTATGCGTGCGTACGTGTGTGTGTGCGTGTGTGTGTGTGTGTGTGTGTGTGCGCGCGCGTTATTAATACTTGTTCTAGTGTAAAGTCAGATATAGAAGAAGCTGAACATGAAATTGAAAGATCACTCAATTCTTCTTAGTAGTGTACCACGTCTATTAATTTTGCCTTTTATGAAAATTATTGACAGTGAGTTCGAAGTTTCAGTTTACAAGCTGTAACTAGAGTATCTGATGACGGCTAGGACGCCGATATTTCGTAGTTACTGTAATATTTTTATGTAAAAATCATTGAATGCAGCTATATATATATATATATATATATATATATATATATATATAAAGTGTAGTATATTGCCACTTAAGTGTGGCTGACCCCTAGGGGTGGATTTAGAGAATTAACATATATATATATATATATATATATATACACACACACACACACACACACACACACACATATATATACGTTGATTTATCTCTGTATACATATATATACGTACATATGCATGCATATATGCATACTCGCTTACTCTCTCTCTCTCTCTCTCTCTCTCTCTCTCTCTCACACACACACGCATGCTGTCCCCAAAATTCCATGAACCAATTTATATTAGAATTTATTAGTCAACCTGGTGATATACTAGAAAGACCCGTGCCCAAGGTATGGTGGACAGGCTTTGAGCATGGGTGCTAAAGCAATTCTTTAATAAGACCGCCCTGCCTTGAGTAATACTAAATCTGAGAGTAAGACGACAGGGCTACGTATCTGAAGCTAATTATCACAGCGTTTCTAATGATAGCAGGAAATTTTAATAATATATATAAGTGATCTATGGGAGATAACTAAAAAGAAAATTCTACGGTTATTTTCCTTGTACATCGTAACCTGAAACCAGTGCGTAAAGACTCGTAGTCTTCACTTGCTGGTTTGGTCGTACCATTACTATTTTGCGTGTACAAATTAACTTTTTGCATGTCCGAACTTCTGTGATGTAAAAGATTCTTCATTCCACACGAAACGAATACTATATAATTTCGTTTAATCAAGTCTCTAAATAAATTATTTAGAGACCATTTAATGCAATAGGCATTAGCAATATGATACAGAATTACTTCAGCGTACATTTATCACCAAATCTAGACAAATCGGATTTGGAAGTATAAACTACCTGAATGCTTTAAAATTGCTTAATTACTGAAAAAAAGTCGACAGTCTATCATTTGGAAAGCTATCAATCTCAGATTCTTACCGGCATTTCGTCCCTCGATGCACTCTGAATTCATATTTTGCCAAGGTCGAGTTTTCCTTTCATCTCTTCGGGATCGAGAAGATAACTACCAGCTGAGCTGGGACGTGATTGTCGTAGTCGATTCCCTCAAATAGCTGGCCCTGTGCAAAAAATCGAAACCAGTATCAAATACTATTGAAATGGGAGTTACTTCCCTTGGCATGTCAAGGGAGATAATTCTCAATATAACGTTATATGATTATCTATCTTGGTTTTTAAGCGTATCAAAGTTGGTCTGAAAGATGTTAGAGCGCCGTCCTAGATTTTTTATATTTTTCAGTTTCATTCCTCTACATTCTAAACTAAAATCTAACTGTAGCAGGTATTTTCTCCCATAAATTTGTAAAATCTGTTTTCTTGACTGTAATCACTGAAATCTTTTACTGAGGTGCAGATGTGGCCGTGTGCTTAAGAAGCTCGCTTTGCAACCATATGGTCTCAGTTTCAGTCTCATTGCACGGCAGCTTGAGTATGTCTTCTACTAAAACACTGTATCAACCAAAGCTTTGTTAGTGAACTTGGTTGATGAAAGCTGAGTGCAAGCCTGTCATATGTGTGTGTGTGTGTGTGTGTGTGTGTGTGTGTGTGTGTGTGTGTGTGTGTGTGTGTGAGTATCTGCTTGTCACATCCCACCTCGTGACATCCACGCTTGGTT
>NC_068999.1:52743219-52744964 GCF_001194135.2 Octopus bimaculoides
GAAGTAGCAGTTGTTGTTATTTAAATTTAAGTCGTTTCCTACCATTAAATGCATTACTACTATGACAACTCCGTCTTTTTTATTCTATTCGGCATAATCTAGTGCTTTCCGGTTTTGGTTTTTAAACGGTGTGATTTACGCGACATTTGACTGCATTTTCTAGTTCATCAAGTGACCACATAGACGCTTGTTAAAGTTGTCGTCGTCGTCGTCGTCGTCGCCGCCGCCGCCACCGCCGCCGCCGCAGCAGTAGTAGTAGTAGTAGTAGTAGTAGTAGTAGCAGCAGCAGCAGTTGTTGTTTGTCGCAATGGCATTATTTATTCATTCTGGTGGACAGTGTCCAACCAGCGCGTAACATTTAGCGCGCTCAGCAAACACGATCAAGATGAAGATAGATAACGACATCAACAACAACGACTACTACTACTACTACTAGAGTTGAGATTTTGCCCCAAGATCGCAGTAGTGTGAAATACAAGAAATTTCACTTTAGATAAATAATGTACTGTAGATGCAGTGTCATCGACAAACAACGAAATTTGAGCATTCGAATGCGCGTACATGCACACGCATACACAAATACACATGCACTCATACGCACACATTCACGCATACATATACACACATACGCATACACACGCACGTATACACACACGCACTTACACACACGCATATGCACAGAAGCACAAATATGCGAGGACGGATACAGTGGCACAGCAAGAATGAGAGCCACCCAGAGCAACTTTAGAGTTTGCCGCTCATAGGTTTATGCAGTAGACCCCAAAGTGCCGTCCTCATAAATGGTCGTTCGGGGTGGACTGCATTCCCTCGTACTACCCATGAACAGTTTCACACAGTTTCAGTCAGCACTCTTTGTTCCACGCGCCTGCTCGACTTGCCGCGAGGGAAGATTGATCCCGAATACACACCTTTGTGAACAAAGCTTTTTTATAACGTAGCTATGCCAGCACTCTGTCTTGCAATTATATTTCCACACAAAACATCGCCTCAGTATGTTTCTACAAGCATAGGTTCAGCTATGATTTTCAAAGCACTTGAGAAAGGTTTATGTGTTGGGGGAATTGTAATTAGTTAATTAATTAATTAATTAATTCAAGGCGATGAACAGGCAGAATCGTTAGTACGCGGGACAAAATGTTTAACAGCTTTTCTTCCGGCTCTTTACGTTCTGAGTTCAAATTCTGCCGAGGTCGACTTCACCGTCCATGCTCCCGAGGTTGATAAAATACCAGTTGAACACGGGGGATCGATGTAATCGACTTCTCCCTCCCCTCAAAATTGCTAGCCTTGTGCCAAAGATTTAATTAATTATTTATTTTGCAACTCTGAATTTAAAGTTCACTTCAGCAATTCGTATGACTACTACTACTACTGCTACTACTGCTGCTGCTGCTGCTGCTGCTACCGCCGCCGCCACTACTACTACTACTACTACTACTACTGGTGCTGCTGCTGGTGTTGCTGCATGCGTAATACCAACAAAAACGAAAGCAATAAAACAACAACAATAAAAAAAAAAAGAAACACATAAGCAATATGTCGTCAGGGCAACGAACGATAACAAAGCAAGCGAGGAGCGACACCGACGTCAACAACAACAACAACAACAACAACAACGATACTGAAAGGGGCAACATCTACAGCGACGGAAATAACGACAACACCACGAGGCATGATAAGAACTGAAACAATAACTGACACTGCGATAACGGACCCCCCCCCCC
>NC_068999.1:52744984-52748104 GCF_001194135.2 Octopus bimaculoides
CCCCAAAAGAAAAACAGTAGCAATTGTGATAACACCAACATCAACAACAATAACAACAACAACAACAACATTGGCAACTACGGCCGATGATAACATCTTCAGCAACGAGAAAAGCACCAAAGATCACATCAACAACAGCAACTAACAACGCCATCATCATCGTCGTCATCGTCTTCGTCATCGTCGTCGTCCTCCCCTCCTCCTCTTCCTCCATCCATCCCTCTCTCCATCCACCTCCTCCACGCCATCATCTTCATCATCGTCTTCATTATCTTCGTCCGTGAAGAGTAATACTCCGCTTAGTGCTGCCTCGTTTAATGTTGGTTCGCTACAGCGCCCTTTCGCTTTTTTTTCTGTTCGAGGCATTATTTTCGACAGGGCTGTCAAGCATTATCGTGATATTTACATACATGTAAGAAATTATGATGTAAGAAATTATGATTTACACTCTAGTCTAGTATATTTCTACAAATTGTTCACATTATTTTTCATCTACCTTGAGTGGAAAAACGGCCTACATCTTCAAGAGCAGGAAGTTCATCTAAGATGCCGAAGAACAAAAAATAGTTGGTCACGCTTGGAAATCCAGCCGCAACTTGTAATGACGGTTGCTTCTGATACGGAGCCTATAGAAGAGGTGCCTGAGGACTCTTACCCCCGGGGCGCTCCCAGGAATAATCAGTGGAAAAGATAAATGTATGGAGGTGAATGGAAGGTAGCAAATGTCATGCATTTAGCAAGGACTTTAATCTTTGCCACGTCAACGACCAGAGCCATTACGGAAGATGTGATTGTCTCATTCATTATCATTACTTTAGATATGAAACTGGAAGTGTTGGGGCGACTGAAAGCTCGTGAATGTCAGATGTGTGTAGGGAAATATTTAAACTTGGCCCCGTCAACAATTAGGGCCATCATGAAAAATTTCTTGGCAGTATCATTATTATCAACAAAGGTTATTTGTTCAAGGAATAAATTCTTTGAAAAGCTATGGAAGACGCACTTCCTGTATGGTTGGATGATGAAACACAGCGTAACATGCTGTTTAGCAAACTTATCATAATGGGGAAAATCAATGAGCATCTTCAAACATAAAAAGAACAAGAACAAGGAGAAAGAGGAGGAGGAGGAGGAGGAGGAGGAGGTGGTGGAGGAGGTGGTAGTGGAGGAGGAGGGGGAGAAGGCGAAAGTGATGGTGGGGGATTTACAGTTAGCAGAGCCTGGTGTTTACAGATTCAAACGGATGCATAACCTCCATAGCATCAGTATGTCTGCTGAAGCTGCAAATACAAGAAAAAAGAAGCAAAAACAAAAACAAAAACAAAAAAAAGCAAAACAAAACAACAGAACCAAAAACAAACAAAAAAGGCATTTAAAAAATTTTCCCTAGTTACTAAGAGAATCATCAATCATAGCAGCTAACCTCCTTATAAATGACCTTGTCAAATTTTTGCTATTGAATTCAAATATATTCTCCCTCTATTATTATTATTATTGTTATTATTATTATTATTATTATTATTATTGTTCAGTAGTTTTATTTTTATAACGTGCTTTCACTTCACTACCGAGCACAGCTCTGTGTGCCTTGGGTATGTGCTGTGGCTTGCTGTGATACTCTTATGGTTACTGTATTGAAAGTGTTTTGCGTAGGGCGTGTGCAGTGCCCAGTAGTGCAATTTTCTGTATGTTATATATATTTGTAAGTCCTGGTGTTTTTGTTATGTATTTGTCTGGATATTTTTTTATTATACTTAAGGCGTCTATTATGATAAGAATTGTTTCTGTTTTTAGATTCCACATTCGAGTTACCTCTATTTCCAGGTCTTTGTATTTTGAAAGTTTCTCCATTTCTTTTAGGGAAAAGTTGTCATCTGCTGGTATTGATACATCAATTAGAAAGCATTTTTTTCCTTCACCGCCTTTAATTGTTTCAAACTTTAGCACATGGCCATTATTTTTTATGGGAGAGGCAAGCTGATTGCATCCGTCCAGTATGTGACGGGTACTTTATTTTATCGATCCCAAAAGCTAAGCATTTTGGCCGGCGCGCTAACGATTCTGCCAACTCGTCGCTTCGCCTACATATCAATAATGGTTTCAAATTTTGGCACAAGGAAAGCAATTTCGGGGAAGCGAGTAAGTCGATTACATCGACCCCAGTGCTTAATTAGTACTTATTTTATCGACCCCGAAAGAATGGAGAGTAAAGTTGACTTCGGTGGAATTGGAACTGAGAATGCAAAGACACGAAATACAGCTAAGTATTTTGTCCGGCGCGCTAACGTTTCTGACAGCTCGCCGCCTCTCCTATAGATTAATAATGATTTCAAATTTTAGCACAAGGCTAGTAATTGATTGCTGGGGAGGGTGTAAGTCGATTACATCGATCCTAGTACTCAACTGCTACCTAATTTATCGACCCCGAAAGGATGAAAGGCAAAGTCGACCTCGGCGGAATTTGAACTCAGAACGTAAAGAGAAGACGAAATACTGCTAAGCATTTTATCCAGCGTGCTAACGATTCTGCCAACTCGCCGTGTCTTGTACAGATTGATAATGGCAATTAACAATGGTCGAGTTTAAATTCCAGAATTTCAGCACCCTTCAGACCTGCATTTCTCACGGAATAATTTATCTTGTATCAAATAGTACTGCCTCACTCCAAACCATAGACTAGGGTGTAGATTCTAATACCACTAATACCAACGCTTGCAAGAATCTTCACAATTCAACCAAGTTGTTGAAGAAACTGATGACCAAGATAAGCAATAAACGAGAGACGTACGAAAGAATTTCAATATCGCGAAATCCATCGATCATATCAGAGCAACTTGAGACGAAGTAACCGAGAAGTAAATGACATTTCCAAATTTTCTTGAAACCACACACTACAATAGACAGTAAGGTGTGATTTGAAGAACATTTGACAGTTCTTTCTAGCATGTGCGGCAACTACTTAGAGACATTCTTATTGGCTAATTTAGTAATTGCTGTTGTGTACCTCCAGCTCAACCTCAATCATAAGCATGTTCACTTTGCAGCGACGTCGTTTCCATCTGTACACGAGAGGGAGAGAGAGTGAGAGGGAGGGAGAGAGAGAGAGAGAGAGAGAGAGAG
>NC_068999.1:52748233-52749540 GCF_001194135.2 Octopus bimaculoides
AGAGAGAGAGAGAGAGAGAGAGAGAGAGAGAGAGAGAGAGAGAGAGAGAGAGAGAGAACGAAGAGGGGGAACGAGAAGAATTTGTTGGTGTAATTACTTGAGTTATGGGTAAATAAAAACATCAAATCGAATTTGATAGAATGTCTAATTATCGGAGCAGAATGAAATATGCGTAGCAAAATATCCCCAAAGCATTTTCATATGGTTCACCTGATTCAAGTTTTTGCACAACGAAATGTTTGTCAGTGTTTTGCAAAAGAAAAAAAAAGGCCCACAAAACAGAGTTTTGCATAATATCAGAGTGAAGACGAGAGCAGGAACCAACAGATGGTCGAAAACCAAAAAAAACATCGCCAAACGAAAACAAACAAAACAAAATAATAATAACAATGATGATGATAGTAGTAGTAGTAGTAGTAGTAGTAGTAGTAGTAGTAGTAGTAATAATAATAATAATAATAATAATAATAATAATAATAATAATAATAATAATAATAATAATAACAACAACAACAATAACAAGAACAAGAACACAAACAATAACAGCAAAAACAATAACAAAATGAGGATTGAATAAACAAATGAATTTATTGAAGGTAAACTCTAGAATGTTGTTTATAATTTCGAACATGGGGTAGGCTTGATTCAACATTTATTTACTCCTGAATTAAGGACTTCGCTCTAGTTTTGTTTTTATAGATTTGTTTATTTTGTTTTGTTTTGTTTTAAGCTGATGGTTTACTTTGCCGTGTTTTACCGAGAGAATTAAGAAGATTGCAAAGATTTTAGTTAGGCACGTATACGCAAACAGAAAAATTCTTAAGTAAATATATACATATACACACACATATATATATCTATATGTACACATACGTATACACACATGCATATATAGATAAAACATATAGACGTATATAAAAGAGATATCCATTTCGTATCTGATTTTGTACATTGAAATCTTTTCTGAGTTCAAGTTTATTCGAACCATCATCTCGGTATATAACGAATACACTCACATGCATATATATGTGTGTGTGAGGGGGCATAGGAGTGAATGCTTTTGCGAGTGTACATTTCTATATTTGTGTGTCTGTATATATATATATATATATACACTCATCAACCCAATGTATGTATGTATATATGTATGTATGTATGTATTATGTATTTGTATATATGTATATATATACGCAGATATAAAGAAATGTATATACAATATATTAATACGATATATATATTTATATATAATGTATATACACATGTGTATATATACATACATATATATATATATATATATATATACATAT
>NC_068999.1:52749719-52751146 GCF_001194135.2 Octopus bimaculoides
TATATATATATATATATGTATATATATATATGTATGTATATATGATGTATATATGTATTTTGTTATTCTTTTACTTGTTTCAGTCATTTGACTGCGACCATACTGGAGCACCACCGTAAAGGCTGTTAGTCGAAGAAATCGATCGAAGGACTTATTCTTTGTAAGCCTACTACTTATTCCATCGGTCAATTTTGCCGAACCGCTAGATGTGTAAATGTTTGTGTCTGTGTACTTGTCTCCCCAACATCGCTTGACAGCAGATGTTGGTGTGTTTACGTCCCCGTAACTTAGCGTTTGGCAAAAGAAACCGATGGAATAAGTACTAAGCTTACAAAGAATAAGCTCTTGGGGACACTTTGTTCGACTAAAGGCAGTGCTCCAGCATGGCATCAGTCAAATGACTAAAGAATAAAAGAATACATACATACATACATACATACATACATACACATACATACTTACAGACACACATACACATACATATAAGCATACATGTTGCAAACGTAATCTCATAGAATCGTGTCTAACGCACAAGACTGAGATTTTCCGTTCTACTGAAGAAACAACGATAACAACAGCAACAACAAAAACACTCAACTAATAACATTTGCCAACTTCTTCACCACCACCACCATCACTACCACCACCAAAAATTCCTACTGTAACCTCTACTGTAACAACCATTAACCACCCAAACAACAATATATGATCCAACGACAAATTTGTTTTCTAAACTGAAATTATACGCCATACGTACATACATACATACATACAAACAAACATACATACATACATACATATATACATACATACATATATACATACATACATACGTAATACATACATACATACACAGGTGTATGCATTCATACATACGTACGTACATAGATACATTCAAGCAGTTGTATGTAGAAACATAAACACGCGCATATATACATACACGCATATATACATACATACCAGCGTGTGTGTGCACGCACACACACATACATACACATGCACACGCACTCACACACTCACACACACACACGCACACACATATACAGGACAAATATTTATTCATGCATTGTAAATTATACGCCGCAATTACACAAAATGCTATAAAACAAATATTTATTCACCCATTGTAAACATCACCATCAACATCATCATCATCATCATCATCCTCATCATTATCATCATCATCATCATCATCATCATCATCATCATCATCACCAACACTACCGCAACCGCCGCCGCCAGTAGCACCGCCGCCGTCGCTGTCACCACCGTCATCCACTTCTGACCTCCAACGACATAATTGGAATGCGTTGTTTTATCCCACGACATCTAGTTACCAGGAGGAAATCTTAACGCTATTGATAGGGATCTGGTACGACAGCATCCAAGGATCACATCTGATCCTTATATATATATATATATATATA
>NC_068999.1:52751512-52752050 GCF_001194135.2 Octopus bimaculoides
TATATATATAGAAAGGGAGATAATCTCAAGAAAAGAACAATTCGCCTGAAGTCTCATGACGGGAAAAAAAGTGATCTGTTTTGTTTTACATTTAGTGAAAAGTAGTTATGGCTATAAATGTTTCTGCCGTAATAGACGTCATTAGCACAGCATTGTCTGTCGTTGACTTTGCACAGAAAAGAAAACTTAGAGAAGAAAACTGTTTCGTTTAATGTCAATTTGGATAACTGAAAAGATAATTAGCTAAAAGAAATAAGGCAAAGACGCCAGTAGCAAGAATTTGGATAGCGAAGTTGAAGAAAGATGTTAAACTCTATACAAGATAACTTCTTGATGTGCTGAAATTATCTTCGGTTCGAGAGAAAGGTAAACAAAGAAACACATGACTACGGTTGCTATGACTCTGAATCAGGTGATACATACATACATACAAACATACAAAACATACAAAACATACATACATACGCACGCATGCACATATGTACGTATGTATGTATGATATGTATGTATGTAGGTCAGTCAATCTATATACACACAC
>NC_068999.1:52754334-52756200 GCF_001194135.2 Octopus bimaculoides
CACCAAGACCGTAAGAAAACATCACTACCACCAGTACTATAAGCTCCATGACAACCAAGACCACAACATCATTTTCACTAGAACCACCACCACCACCACCACCAATAAAAACGCAACAACAACAAGAACTACAGCAGCAGAAGGGCTGAGCAGAGAGAAGTTGGAAGGGGAGAGAGAGGGGGAGAAGGAGGTATTATGTCACAATGTGAGAGTGGTCGAAAAGAGGAGAGTTGAGTATGTGAAGGTACAGGGTTACAGAACTCTGGCATTTGCATCTTGCAAAGATAAACAGGAAGTAACCTTAGATGTTCCCCCATCTTTTCTGTCTGTCTGGTTGCCTGTCACAATGTGAGTGTGTGTGTCTCTCTCTCTCTCCCTACACACACAAACACACACACACATACTTATACATACATATATATATATATATATATATACGTATATAAATAAATAATGAGTATGGCGAAGTACCATTTCATGAAGTTTAATTTACATTTTGATTTAAACGCAGCTTAATATTGGCCTACATATGTTTCCACCACATCGATTAGCACCTGTTGCATTTGCGACGTTGCTATGATACCGGTGTAGTTTCTTCGGAGTTTTCACTGTAATATCCTTTCAGATTGAACCGGTTAAAGTTTTATGTTCATTTTAGTATTGCGTTGAATATATATATATATATATATATATATATATATATATATATGTATGTATTCTTTTATTTGTTTCAGTCATTTGACTGTGGCCATGCTGGAGCACCGCCTTTAGTCGAACAAATCGACCCCAGGACTTATTCTTTGTAAGCCTAGTACTTATTCTATCGGTCTCTTTTGCCAAAGCAGTAGGTTACGGAGGCGTAAACACACCAACGTCAGTTGTCAAGCGATGATGGGGCGGACAAACATAGACACACAAACACATACATACATATATATATATATATATATACACGCAAACACACACACACACACACATATATATATATATATATATACATACATACATACATACATACATACATACATACACACACACACACACACACACACACACACATATATATATATATATATTCAACGCAATACTAAAATTGACATAAAACAAAGAAGTTGAAATGAGGAGAGAGTAAGGAGTCCAAGAGGAACGTGATCGACGTCTTGGACTCGACCCTCTGATCCTCCACAGGTCGCAGTTCCCATCGTTTTGTGGATGATGATCTTTGTTTTTATATGGTTAATAATGTTGAGATTTGAAAATAGCAACTGTTGTGCCCGATTTGGTGACGGAATCATACGGTAAAAGTTAGATGGTACTACTCTCTGACTTATCCCTCTCTGATGACGGTTTATTCAGCTTGTGGAATCCTTACCCAATATCATGATCCATATTTCCGTGGCTGTTCTAAAATCACCTGTTCGAGACTCTATAGGTTTATATTCTTTATCTAAATTAAATGTCTTTTTCGAGTGATGCCAAATGTTTTGCTTCTCGATCTACCCACTCAAGGACAAACCACTTTTAGCCGCCTCTGATATGCAGTCTCAACATCACACTCAGTTGCAATTCAAGTCGGAGTTTTAGTGGTAGACTAAACTGAGTATCATAGTACATACGTGTTATATTACGTCATTTGTCGAAAACTCTTTGTATATTCTGTACACACGTACACACACACACGCACACACGCACGCACGCACGCACGCACGCACACACACACACACACACACACTCACACACACACACACACACACACACACACACATACTTGAATAAAATAAAAGTGTAATACTAAAAATAATCAAAATAGTCGGTATATATTTGTGAAGTGATCGAGTGTAGCTTGTATATATACATATATGTACA
>NC_068999.1:52758647-52760493 GCF_001194135.2 Octopus bimaculoides
CATACATACATACAAACACACACACGTAGTGAGTACGTGAGTGTAAATTACTATATAATGTCTATGTATATATGTATGTAAGTATGTATATATTTATGTGTCTATGGCAATTAAACGCACCTGAATTTCGTAAGGCACATTTACTCCTTGTAATCGAGCCATTACTTTACTTAATGTTCAACAACTTATCAAAAATTATTTGGGCAAGACAGCCATATACATATACATACGGGCATGCATATACATACACACACACATACACACACACACACACATATATATACACACAGACAAACACATATATAGTGTCTATACATATACATACACATATGTTATGTTATAGATATATTTATATAAACATATGTGTATATATATATATATATATATATATATGTCTGTACATGTAATATATATGTATGCATGTTTGTATGTATGCATGTTTGTATGTATGCATACCAACAAGCGGTGATCCTTACCTGATCTTCAGCTGTATCTGTGCGTCTAACTTCCGTCTACGAAGTCATATGTACATCCACGGATGTTGGCAATGTACCACGCCGAGGCCCCTCTATGGCTTGTGTCAACCAACATTATTTCTAGCAGTCTTTTTTGCAGGAATGTGATCGATCTTAGAGCTAATATGCAAAATAGCGGGAAAAAGAAAGGAAAAACAGGACGAAAAACGCTAAAACACACAAAAAAATTAACGAAACAAGAAACTAATATCATTTGGATAAAAAGCAATGACAAAATAAAACAGGAATTTCACCCCCTCCTAAATTGTTACATATATGTGCACTGATCGAGGTTCATTCTGGATGACAAGTGTATTTTCGTATTTCATGTTGTTAACGCTTTTTTGACGTCCTGCACCCATATATGCATACCTATATACATACATATGTATGTACATATGTGTGTGTATCTGTGAATGTATATATATATAAATATATATATATTATTATTATTATTATTATTATTATTATTATTATTATTATTATTATTATTATTATTATTATTATTATTATTATTATAATATATAAATATATTTATATATATACGATGGACTTCTTTCAATTTCCGTCTACCAAATCCGCTCACAAGGCATTGGTTGGTCCGAGGCTATAGTAGAAGACACTTGCCCAAGGTATCACGCAGTAGGACCGAACCCGAAACCTTGTGGCTGGAAACGTAAGCTTCTTGCCACACAGACACGTTTGCACATGTATATATGTACGATGCTTTTTCTTTCCAGTAACATTCCTAGTACGAGTCTTTTCACGACCCTTTGTGTTGTGGGTAAATGATGTTTTTTTCCTCTTCGTAGTATCCGACGTATCACTCGCATATAAACAGTGCTATTGAAAAACTGGCATGTACGGTCTTCGTCCAGCTTTGTTTCGAGGACATCTTTCACCGAAATGATGTCATCCGAGAACGAAGCGGAGTGAACACGTGATCACTGAGAACCGAAAGCACTAGATCCATAAAGCCGGACATGTTGCAAGGTTCACAGACAACAATGTGATAAACCAATGCGAGTTCATATATACTTATACATATATACATACCATACATATACACATACACACAACACACATTTCTGTGTGTGTAGTATGTGTGTGTGTGTATATATATATATATGAAATACTTTCAGACTCACGTGTACGACCAATTAGAGATGAAATTGGAAGAAAATATGGCGGCTATGATAAATTAAGGAAGTCTGTCATTTCCTGGTGGGGTGAGACCGCCACCAGCTTTTCTCTCCAAATTTTAGTTATTTTCACATCAGTATCTCTCTCTCTCTCTCTCTCTCTCTCTCTCTCTCTCTCTCTCTCTCTCT
>NC_068999.1:52760537-52760879 GCF_001194135.2 Octopus bimaculoides
TCTCTCTCTCTCTCTCTCTCTCTCTCTATTTTTCTTTCCCACCTTTTTCTTTGGCTTTCATCTGTCAATACAAGATCACATGATCGTCTCAAAACTTCGATTTTTTGTCCTTTGATAAATATGTCTTTTTCTTCTAAGACAAGCAAGAAAAAGCAGAAAAGAAAAAAACGAAACAAAAAGCAAAACAAGCAGGAGACGTTTGTAATTTCTTCAGGATTATTATCATCATCATCATCCTTCTTCTTCTTCTTCTTCTTCTTCTTCTTCTTCTTCTTCTTCTTCTTCTTCTTCTTCTTCTTCTTCTTCTTCTTCTTCTTCTTCTTCTTCTTCTTCTTCTTCTTC
>NC_068999.1:52761777-52762585 GCF_001194135.2 Octopus bimaculoides
CATATATATATATATATATATATATATATATATATGAGATAAATTCTTTTCTTGTTGAAATTACCTCTGCTTCCAGGGAAGCGAGAACAATCAGTTGGTAGCAATCAGAACCAATTACATATGGAAAAGGAAGATACTCTCAAGAGTCAATAATTCTATAAAACATGACATATTCTTACGAAAAAGTCAAGCTGATTTCTGGAGACGAAAGGATAGGTATGGACACACTTGTTTCTGCCTCAATAGGAGTCATTAGCACGGGCAATGCTCTACAATGTCCTCAGCAGAACTAAACATATTAGAGGTGTACAAAAATGTAGACCTCATTAATAACCTGGATAATTTAACGGCATGTCAATTTTTGAAGAATCCTTCATACTTAAAGTTATCTCCCTTCTCATTTGTGTTGATTCCAATTGTCACCAAGCGATTGTTCTATCTTCTCTGGAAGCAGAAGTAGAATCAGTATATCACGAATTCATCTCGTATGGCATTTAATATAGCCTTATTCATATTTGTGGTTCAAATATACGCCACTGGTCTCTTCGAATAATTTCTCTCATTTTCGTTTCATTTATTCAAATTATGTACCAGTCACTTGACATCCTTCTATTATTTTTCTACACGTTTCGATCATTAGACTGCGACCATGCTGGGGCACCGGCTTGAGGAATTTTAGTCGAACTAATCAACTTCAGCTATGTTACAGGGACGTAAATACACCAACACCAGTTACCAAGCTGTGATGGGGAGGAGGACAAACACAGACACAAAGACACACACACACACACAGATATATATATATATA
>NC_068999.1:52763092-52765238 GCF_001194135.2 Octopus bimaculoides
TATTACAATGTTACTTATACGAGAGACAATTCTCCCGCGTCATAGAATTGGAATTATGACAATATTGCTCACTTTACAATTCTCACGATACCCAATGGACATTATTATAATATTGCTCATTTAAATAATGGCCAATTCCCACGGCATTCGGTGGACATTATCACGATATTATTTAAACAAAAGCTCTATGATTCCCTCTGACAGATGACAAACTTATTTATTAACTTCGATATGTATATATTTATGTTTGATATCTTAATTCATTTTTCGTCGACTAGTCTTTCAGGGAAGTAGTAATGGCGTTAGTGTTGGATGGGTGGTGGTGGTGGTGATGGTGGTGGTGGTGGTGGTATTTGTGGCATCGGTGGTGTTGGTGCTGTTGTTGGTGATGTTGATGGTGCTGGTGGTGATGATAGGGAAGAAAACGGATATATGAAAAATATATACAAATAAAACAAAACTAAAATAAAAAAGGCACAAAGAACAAAAAAACATTTTCCCCTCTCTAATTAAATAAACAGGGAAAACAATAAAAGATGCTTATAAGCAGTCACTTGACTTGCTAGAAGGAACAGCCAACTTTTCCTCACATCTAAACTCTACAATATTTTAGGGAGGTATCATCAGGTAAATTGCGCCTGCATGGTACCTTGAGAAAGTGTCATCTGCTAGAGCAGTGGTTACCAAACTTATCCAAACTATCACTCCTTTTTCAACACTTTCATTCCATACATACATACATAAATGTATATATATATATATATATATATATATATATATATACATAAAATAAGTACTGGGGTCGATTCGTTCGACAGTGCCACAACATGGTCACAGTTCAATGACTAAGACAAGTAAAAGGCGAAAGGTAAAGGATAACAACGAACGAAGGTCACAGCTGGAATTCCACTAATTGTGACAGAAGTCAGTCAAAAGGGACAAGATGAAGGAATGAGGAGAAGTAGTTATACCAAGGTGAGGGAGAGGAAAATCGAAAAAATTCATCTAGACTTCTAGGCTCGTTAATTAGACAGAAACTGTGTGTGTGTGTGTGTGTGTGTGTGTGTGTGTGTGTGTGTGTGTGAAAGAGGTTTTGCCTCCGCGGGTCGATAACCCTTCGGCTCTTTCGACAGAGGCAGCAGACGTGGCAGAGGTGGGGTTCTCTAAGCAATAACAACAAGACTCTGTTTCCTTATTATGCATACATGCATACATAATCTATCTATCTATCTATCTATCTATCTATCTATCTATCTATCTATCTATCTATCTATCTATCTATCTACCTATCTATCTATCTATCTATCTATCTATCTATCTATCTATCTATCTATCTATCTATCTGTATTGTAGATGTATATGCATACACACACACACACATATATTTTTATTTTATCGGCTATTGAGAGCACCCTTTGTTCTTTGTGTAATATTTGGAATTGCTTTGTTTATCTTGTTTTTAATACACACACACACACACACACACACACACACACACACACACACACACACACACACACACACACATATAACGTGCTGCAAATTCCAATGGCTAAAGAAAGTGAGAGAGAGAGAGGAGGGGTTGGGGGAAAGATAAAACTGTTGTGTTTGGAAACAGGATGAGATTGTAAGAAGTCTCTAATCTAAGGATCAGACACGTCCTTCTTATATTACACCGTTCGCCCTTACTTGTAATTAACAATCTTTCGTCATTAATGTTTTTAACAAGTCATCAAGTCATGCAGAATATTTTTCTTTCTTAGGGGGTCATGGTGGTGGTGGTGGTGGGTGGTTGGTTGTGGGATTTTGTAAAAAAGCAAAATTATGTGTCTGTTACTTGATTCGGTCTATCAGTCAATCAGTTAAAATATGCATGTACGTATGTATGCATGTGTATGTGTGTGTATGTATGTGTGTATCTACATATGTATATATAAGTAAACATGTGTATGTATGTATGTATGTATGTACGTGTGTGTGTGCATATGTATGTATGCACGGGTTTACGTGTGTGTATATATATATATATATATATATGCATGCATATATCCTTGCATATTTGTATATGTGCATACATACATAAGTACATACAGATCTTTATTTTTGTATGGCGTATATATATATATATATATATATATATATATAT
>NC_068999.1:52768118-52769753 GCF_001194135.2 Octopus bimaculoides
ATATATATATATATATATAGAGAGAGAGAGAGAGAGAGAGAGAGAGAAGAAGGAAACAGAAAGAGAGCATAAGAGAGAATGAGAAAGAAAGGGTGATAAAGAGAGAATGAGAGAGGTGGTGGCAGAGAGAGAGAAAAGTCAGTATGACATAGAAGACATATAGAATTAACTTAGATTTTAACATAGTTATTCCAGGTCATATCTATTTATATAAATCTATCGAAACGAAAGTTTAAAAGGAAACCGCCCTCAATCATTGTCGAATACATTTGTATTCGAATTCTCATCCAGCTATCTATTTGTCTGCTGGCTCGTTAACGTGATCTATCGATTGGTCGATCAGTCCTTATGTCCAGTCAACCATGCTTTTATGTTTATTTGTCCGTCTGTGTGTCTGTTCGCCTGCATGTATGTTAATACAAAATTATAAATGTATTTGTCATTCTTATGAATATGTATGTATGTATGTATGTATGTATGTATGTATCTATACATACATACGTACACACATTCATACTCGCACGCACACATATCACACACATACACGCTCACAAATATATATATATATATATATATATAATTATTATATATATATATATATATATATATATATACACACACACACATATATGTATTCTTTTATTGTTTCAGTCATTTGACTGCGGCCATGCGGGAGCACCGCCTTTAGTCGAATAAATCGACCCTAGAGCTTATTCTTTGTAAGCCTAGTACTTATTCTATCACTCTCTTTTGCCGAACCGCTAAGTTACGAGGAAGTAAACACACCAACATCGGTTTCAAGCAGGGAGGGGGAAAACACAAACAAATACACTCATGCGACAGGCTTCTTTCGGTTTCCGCCGACCAAATCCACTCACAAGCCTTTGGTCGCCCTAGGCTATAGTAGAAAACAGTTGCCCAAGGTGCTACGCTGTAGGACTGAACCCGGAGCCATGTTCTAACCGCATAGCCACACAGCCATTTATATTTCCTATTCGTGGGTGGATACGAGAAGACATAACACGTCTCATCAATTTAGCATTCCATTAAACAAATTGTCGGCATTTGATAGCGAATTAATACGTAACCCTTACACTATGAAATAAATAAATCGATAAATAAATAAATAAATAGACAATATTGTAATAATATCATCAATAGATGAAACTATAAAGAAAAAATATAAATAGATAAAGAATCGAGATGCACCGAGATCGAATGAAGGAACGGATTGAAAATAACAGGAATGAAGAATAAAGAGAAGACATAATGAATTTAGTTTGGTGCCAAAGGAATCAACCGTTTAACAAGCAAACATTGACAACAAACTACCAAAAAATGGAAACAAAATTAAGCCAGAAAAAATAACCTAAGAGTACAGAAAAGCAGAAATATCCACAGTAATAATACCAGCAGCAGCAGCAGCAGAAGCAGTACCACCACCACCACCACTACCACCGTCATAAACAACAACAACAACGATAACAACAACGGGATAACTGCAATATAAGTGGAACTGAAGAAAATAAGTACGAAACATATACATATATATGTATGTATATGTATATTCATGTATATATATATATATAAATAATATATATTTGTCTATATATACATGTATATGTATATATATGT
>NC_068999.1:52769897-52770483 GCF_001194135.2 Octopus bimaculoides
ATACATACATACATACATACATATATGCATGTATATATATAAATATATATATATTTATATATATATATATCTATACACACACACACACACACATACGATACGTAAATGATAAAAAGAAATGGAAAGTGTTGATGAAAATTCTGCTCCTTTTGTTCTGCCATAGAAAACGCCATTTTCTAATAACTATGAAATACTCTGCGACATTATCTTTGATCTTTGTCTTTTGATATTCTTCAGTATGTGCTGTGTGATATATGGTATTGCCAAGTCACATCTGATAGCCTGTTAAGGATCATTAAAGTATGAGGGATAGAGAGAAGGAGGTTAGAAGAAAAGGAGGAAGAGAGTGGGGGGGGGTACAGAAAAAGTAGGGAAGTACGGTGGGGTAAAACAGAGAATCGGTTGAGAGAAAGAGTTTTCTGATGAAGGGAGAGAATGGAAAGAAGAAAGAGGGAGAGGTAGTTAAGGAGGGAGAAGGGAAAAGAGAGAAAGAAGAAAGTGTAGAGATAGGGAAAAGATGGACGAAAAAGGAGAGTCTGAGAGAGAGAGAGAGAGAGAGAGAGAGAGAGAGAGAGAGAGAGAGAGA
>NC_068999.1:52770551-52774942 GCF_001194135.2 Octopus bimaculoides
AGAGAGAGAGAGAGAGAGAGAGAGAGAGAGAGAGAGAGAGAGATAGAGATAGGGAGAGAGCGAGAGAGAGACAGAGAGAGAGAGAGATGAAAGAATTTCGAGGAGAAAAGCTATTTATATGTGTACGTTCGTGTATGTATCTATATATGCGTATATTTAGCAGAAACAACAAAGCGACTCAAGGCCGAGTGTTTCGTGCGTTGACAATATATATACTTACACATATATATGTGTGTGTGTGTGTGTTTGTGTGTGTGTGTATTCATGTATGTATGTACATCTACTTGAAAACCACCCATAGTCTTTCTGTAGTCGCGAGGGATTGATGCAGGATGCGTCGAAACGATCGTAGTAAGCAATAAAGATTCTGGTATCCTCCTTTTCTCGTCTCTATTATCTGTTTGATATATATATATATATATAAATCAAGGCGGTGCACCAGCATGACCGCAGTCTAATGACGGAAACAAGTATATAAAAGTAAAGCACACACACACACACACACACACATGTATGCATGTATGTTTGTATAATTCTTGTTGGGAATTAGTTCTTGAAGTACAAATAAAACTGTAAATATTAATTTTATATACTTTATATGTACTGCGAGACCCAATTACATAAAAAAATGATTTCATGCTCTGTCTAAAGTTAATAAATTCTTATGACGTCAGCTACACACACATACACACACACACACACACACACACAAACACACACACAGGTACGCAGACACGCACGCATATATATATATATATATATATATATATATATTTATTTAGAGAGAGAGAGAGAAAGAGAAAGATAGACAGACAGACAGATAAATAGATAGATAGATAGATAAATAGATAGATAGATAGATAGATAGATAGATAGATAGATAGATAGATAGATAGATAGATATACACAAGCGTTGATTCGCACACAAACATATTTGCTCACATGCACAAATACATTTTCACAGATACATGCTTACACACTCATTCACGCATAGCTCGCACATCTGCACGCATTCCTATGCATACACGCACATATGTGTATGTGGACATACATATTCACATATACATATGCACATAGACACTTATACATACGCTCATACACATATTCACACATGCACATATGCACTGATAAATACATCCTCACACACACATTTCATCTACATATATATCCAGTCATACACACACGCTACATATGCATATATACATATACTTGTTTATATATATATACATTCATACAGACACATACATACGCTCATAGACACATTCTCTCGTACACAAACACACGTACCTACGCTGACACTTTCTCCACACACTCATTCTTCTCTACATACACATGTACACTCTCACACACACATATAGATGCATAAAGACATATATTTATTCATATATACATGCATATAAACACATTCGCACATGCACGAACATTACGTACATACACAGATGCGCACACATTCTTGCAAACTCATTATTCCTCTACACACACAACCACACATCCACACACACATCCATACAAACACAAATACGCACACACACATATTCACACACACACACACATACACACATACGCACTCATACACACATACGCATACACACACATAGACACACATACGCACGCACATGTTAAAAGATCTGGAAGCATTGAAAACGAATTGTTTTTAGAAAATAAAATAAAAAATAAACAACGAAACAAAAGACAAAAGAAACATAACAACTGGTGTGTTTATTGCAATTATGTTGTTTTATCTTTATGTATTTTAGAATTGTTGTGTTTTTCTTTTGTTATTGGTGTCATTTGTGTTTATATTTTTCTTGTTATTTCCAACATTTCAAACTATTTGTGTCCATCCATTCGTTGGACTTAATTTGATTTTTTCAAGTGTAACTGTGTAAATTGATGTTACTAATAGAGGAATGAGATAGGGAGAAAGAGAGGGTAAGGCAGAGAGAGAGAAAGAGAGAGAGAGAGAGAAAGAAAGAGGGAGAGGAAAAGAGTGGAAGAGAGGGAAAGACAGAGAGAGAAAGAGGAGAGAGAGAGAAAGAAGGAAGGAGTGAGAGCGAAAGAGAGGGGAAAGACAAAGAGAGAGAGAGAGAGGAAAAAAGTAGAAGAGAGAGGAAAAAAGTAGAAGAGAGAGGAAAAAAGTAGAAGAGAGGGAAAGAGAGAGAGCGAGAGAGAGAGAGAGAGAGGAGAGAGAGAGAGAGAAAGAGAGGAAAATAGAGAGGGGTGTCACAGGCAGGGGGAGGAACAGTGGATAAAAGAGAGATATAGAGACGGATAGAGGGTGAGTGGGGGTGAAGGGTGAGGCAACAAACTGAAACTTACTTTAAAGAACTTCAAACAGAGAAATCAACAAACAAGCCAACAGAGGTAAACAAACAAACAAACAAACTTATAAACAAACAAACAAGCAAACAAAACGACGACGCAGAGAAATAAATAACGATGAGCCATCCAACGCATCGACCAAGAAACATACCAGTCGAATATACCAAGCAGCAGATCAACCGAAGTACAAAGGCCATTTATCCCCAACGAGGATTTGGTTAGCGAGTGTATTTACTATGAAAGGGACAATGCTTAAAATGCGAGAATGCAAAGACAGAGGGAGGGAATGAGGAAAAGAAAGAAGAGAGAGAGAGAGAGAGGGAGGGAGGGAGAGCGCGGGGAGAGAAAGAGAAAGATATAGATATACTCATATTTTAAGTTCTATTTGGTGCCATAGCTGAAAGAACCGCTCGTGATTGGTATACCAAGTTCAAAAATGGAAATTTTGACCTCAAATATATATATGCACATATAAATATGTGAACTGTCCACAACTAAAAGGCGAAAGATAAAGATTTAAAAAAATCTATCCATCTATCGCCAGTATATCATGAATCCGAAAAAGAAGCACACTCTATGGTATTGAGCAGTAGATTTTATAGATAAAGATACATATGTCCGGTTTATGGGGTTACCCGGTGTTTCACGTCCAGAAAGCCACAGGTCAATGGGTTTAGGGTTTGAAGAAATGCCGTAAAGTTAAGCGCTTTATGGACATGAAACCCTGGGAATTTCATAAACCGACCATATCTATCTATCTATCTATCTATCTATCTATCTATCTATCTATCTATCTATCTATCTACACACACGTATAGGAAGGTACACAGGCGTAAGTGTTAAATTCGTTGCCTGCGCTAACCGCCCGTTTTCTGATGAGATGTAGGTCACTGTACATTTCTATCATGTTAGAAACACCGAGAGACTAAATTTATCTCCATATTTCGTCGTCTCTGCTTCTTTGTTGACATTTCATGCTAAATGTCGTGTCATAATAACTGGGAGACAGAGAGACAAGAAAATTATGTTTGCTGTATATTGGTGTATCTTGTACATATGTATATATGTGCGCTCGTACATAGACTGTTGATGGGAAACACCAACAATCTCTTGAGGTATGTGTGTGTGTGAGTGTGTGAGTGTGTGTGTGTGTGTGTGTGTGCGTGTGAGTGTGTGTGTGTGTAAGTGTGAGTGTGAATGTAACTGACAGGCAAGGTGCATATAAACATGTATGTGTGCGAGTGTAGATACGATTTGCTTGCTAGAGGCAATTCACGACTTTCCTGATAGCGTTATAATTGCTAGCGAAACAGTTGCTAGACTTCACACACACACACACACACACACACACACACACACACACACACACACACACACACACACACACACACACACACACACACACACAAATACACACATGCACACATACACATGCTCGCATACATACGCACACACAAACACACAGAGACACAAACAGACTTACGCACACAAACACATACAAACACACACACTGACACACACACGCGCACACAAACATACACACACAAACATACGCAGATATGTGCATGTATGTGTTAGTCTACGAGCTTGTGTGTCTGTGTTGAGTATTTATGAACATTAATTCGAATCTATACGCGCATTTTGGTTATGTTCGTCTGGCATTGTTTTCAGATCCACTCATCAATCGATAAAAAGCCGGTACCAAACCAGAAACAAGGGTTTTGCATTAAAATCTTGAGAACATCAATTACTTAATCGTGCGTGCATGCACGTATGTATCTGTGAACGTACGTGCGCGCGCGCGCGTGTTGTGTGTGTGCATGTTTGCATGTTTGCATACATGTAACTTACTTATGGAATCAATATGTATTCTTCAAATTATACCTCCGGCGACTTAACCTGGGATTCCTTAACGATAATGCAAATTTCATATGATTAAAATATCTTTGGCCTGATGAGTTGCCAGCGGAGTAACCAGCGTTCAGTAATTATTACTTCCGAGGAACTGCTAGCTAGGAAGCATATGTAGCCTGGATTTCACCTGCTCCACTTCCTCAACTTATATATAT
>NC_068999.1:52775191-52776135 GCF_001194135.2 Octopus bimaculoides
ATATATATATATATAAGTTGAGGAAGTGGAGCAGTAATCCACTACTCAGGAAGAAACTATTCTAAGAGTGCGTCCTGCCTTATCTTCGAAACACCTAGTTTAGAATAGAGGCAGCTGATGAAGGAATAATTCCACAAGTGGGTTGTTTGTTTTCCTATGTGTTCGTTCCGTTGTCTGTAGTTCATTTTTCTAACGTCCTGTACCCGAATATGCATCTATATACGCATGTAGATGTAGGTATGTACATATATGTATGTATACATGCATATGCTTATATATCCTTTGTATTATTATATCATCGAACTCACGCGTCGATTTGCAAGTAAGTTTTAACTTTATATTTCTGAGGCGACTCTATCTATCTATCTATCTATCTATCTATCTATCTATCTATCTATCTATCTATCTATCTATCTGTATGTACTATGTGTGTGTGTGTGTTTGTATGTATGAATTTATCTGTCTATCTGTCTATCTATCTATACTAAGGTGACCATCACCCTTATGATGTTGTATTTGAGTCGCATTCATGATTAATTTTGTCAGTAAGTCTAAACGACAAACTTCAACTTTGTTTAGTCATCAATCCATCCCCATTGCAAACTGCTGTTACTCCAACAGCTACAGCATAAAAATCATTCATCAAATAAACAAAGCCATACCATTATCCTCTTTAAGTCACTATTGCATTTGTAGTTTTCAACATTTTAATTTACCATTTTAGTCTCAATGCAGACGACAGTTCTATTTTATATTTCAAATTCTTTTCCCATGAGTCTTTAAAAGTGTTTCAATTCTCCCCGATGACTTTCGGAAATATGTTTTTATTGGACTTATGCGAGGAAGTAGATGGAATGGTCGGCTGCATTTGAAAAGTGCAAAGTGAATAATAATGAATATTTCACTGTAATAATCTACACCGTTGAGTCGTTAAATGTCGAAAT
>NC_068999.1:52776596-52778206 GCF_001194135.2 Octopus bimaculoides
ATATACATACATACATACATACATACATACATTTATGTATTAAAAATGTAACTAACATAATTCCATTATTCCATTCCCTATGGAATCTCAGACATGAAGCGTCAAATTTAGGAAGAGAAGGGACAAAAGGAAGTTGTGGCGATAATTCAATTCCGAAGAAGTATTACAGAGACAGACCCACGCCTGCGTATGCACGCACGCACGCACGCACGCACGCACGCACGCACGCACGCACGCAAGCGTCTCATTATCGATTCGCAAAGGCAGGAGATGTTTCCATAAGATCTATGAAAAAACAACACAAAGGTCAATGGAGTAGTTGCCTTAATAGCTGAACTAATCTTATCTTCATTTCCACTTAGCGTTCCTGTTGATGACGTTACAAGCTTTAATAATAAATGCAATATGGCTGAGTTTTTCTCTTGCAGCAATCCTTTGGAAATATTAAAACTAAATGCCCAAAGTAATCTCTTTACATTTATTTTTCATTCTACTACCTTCATTTTTACTTGATGCTGTCTTTCTTGTCATCTCGAATACGGATAATACATTAAACAGTATGCGTATATAGTTAAGTCGAAGTGCAGCATTTGTAGAGATGAAATCTATCCAAATAGCAAGGCAGCAGAATATGGAGAGAGTAGAGGTCTTTATATTTCAAAAACTGGAAATGTGAAAATGAAAGGAATGAAGGAACGGTGTCAATGGGTAGAAGCTGTGTGACATAGGAGAAAGAACAGTACGATTGATGTTAACAGCAAGGCTAAAGTCAGTTGAGTGGATGCACGCACAAACACACTGGGAGCAGAGGAAAGAATGGGAAGGTGTTGGCATATTGTTGAAAGCAATGAAAGAACAAGGTCATTTGAATTGCTGAACGCATAAATAAGATAGGATTGGAAAAGGTAGCGGGTAGAAACTGGCGAGATTGCTGAGGACAATGAAAATATTTGTCTGCAAGAGGAAAATAACATAATTTAACGAACGCAAAGGGTTGGTAGGTTGTATTCCTAAGTACGGAGCTTTGAAACAAGATATGTCGAGAGGAACAACTGGCCGTCGTAAATTATAAAATGAAATTAGATACCATTTCTTGAGAAAAGTTATTTTCATACGTATATACATACGGTGACTTCAAATTTAAACACTAAAAGCTTCACTGAATATCAATTAATGGCAAAATTACAGATCGTATCCAGAAATTTGTAGTCATACTTTACAATTCCCGTAAGTGCAGAATCCGTAACAAGAGTTCTCGTGACGACAAGGATGCCTTAATATGTATGTAACTTTTTTAAAACTGGTGCAGTGGGCCTACTAATAGTGGAGTTTCTCTTTCTCTCTTCTCCTTTCTATCTCTCTGCACACACACACACACACACACACACGCACGCACACACGCACAATTACACACATGCACACGCACTCAGGCATGCGCATATATAGATAAACATTCTCATTCAACTATAATTTTCTCATTCCTTCGCTGAAGTAATAATGTCGGAAATGTTAAGGATCTTTTCCTTCCTTTTAAACGTTAAGCTAAAACATTTCCCTTTTGTGCTGTCTTTATTCTGTCTTATAATGTCCATAAAATTTAGTATATATAT
>NC_068999.1:52778602-52778907 GCF_001194135.2 Octopus bimaculoides
ATTTGTTTCAAAAAATACATTTCTTCCAATCTATCCATCTATCTATCCATCTATCTATCTATCTATCTATCTATCTATCTATCTATCTATCTATCTATCTATCTATCTATCTATCTGTCAGTCTGTCTCTGTGTCTAATTTTTAGCCATTAATCTATCCATCTTTATATCTGTCTGTTTTCCTATGTATGTATGTATGTATGTACAGACACGCATATACACACATACACTTAGATAGATATATACATAATTGTGTGTGTGTATGTGTGTGTGTCTGTGTGCGTGTATATATATATATATATATAT
>NC_068999.1:52778917-52779306 GCF_001194135.2 Octopus bimaculoides
GCATACATATAGACAAATGCACTCACACACAATATATATGCACACAGAGAGAGAAATATATACATATATCTACATACATATAAATATTTGTGTGTGTGTGTTTGTGTGTGTGTGTGTGTGTGTGTGTGTGCGTCTAAGCTGCTTTATGTAATGTACTGGCAGTTCTTATTAGAGAAATCAGCTCACGGAACTGACTGGAAGTACTCAAGTGAACCAGTACTGACATCCAAAGTGAACTGGAATTTGTTTCAAAAAATACATTTCTTCCAATCTATCCATCTATCTATCCATCTATCTATCTATCTATCTATCTATCTATCTATCTATCTATCTATCTATCTATCTATCTATCTATCTGTCAGTCTGTCTCTGTGTCTAATTTTTAGCCA
>NC_068999.1:52779756-52783255 GCF_001194135.2 Octopus bimaculoides
TATATATATCTGTGTGTTTGTGTCTGTATGTTTTCCTCTCTCTATTTGCTACCTTGTTTCTGTTTCCGGTTTTTTGTTTATTACTCTTTCTTTCTTTCTTTCTTTCTTTCTTTCTTTCTTTCTTTCTTTCTTTCTTTCTTTCTTTCTTTCTTTCTTTTTTCTTCCTCTCTTTCTTCTTTCATTTCTTCCTTTCTTTGTTTCCTTATTTCATTCTTTATTTCTCTCCCTCTCTCTCTCGCTCTTTTCCTTCACTTTCTTCGTGTCTGCGTTTTTCTCATTCTTTTCTTAAACTTCACCTCGGGTACATATATGTCACCACCACCACCACCACCACCACCACCATTGCTAATACTGCTGCTGCTGCTGCTGCTGCTGCTGCTTCTACTGGTGCATGTATTACAGTGCAGGTGATCCAGTACAACAAACCCAGTTGCATTAACCGTACTTCACAATGCAACGCCTCCTTCGTCTCTTCTGGAATGTCATTCCTTCTCTCGCTCGCCACCATTTTCTTTATGTTCAGTATTAGCGTCATCGCCGTCATCATCGTCATCATCATCATCATCATCGTCATCATCATCATAACCATCGCCATCGTCATCATCATCATCATCATCATCATCATCATCATCGTTATCCTTTTCATCATCATCATTATCGTCACTGTCACCGTCGTCGTCGTGACCACCACCACGACCACCACCACCATCATCACGACCACCACCACCATCATCACGACCACCACCACCATCATCATAGTCAAGATAAAGTCGAAGATGTTGGTGATGTAAATGATGAGGATGATGATGTTGATAATGACGATTGTTGCTACTTGTTGTTGTTGTTGTTATTACCATTTACTAATTAAATTAATATAAGTGGCTGGTCTAAAGAAAAAGAAAAAAGAAACAAGACAAAGAAGAGCGAGTGAAGAAGATGAAGAATGCGGGAGAATATAATGATAATTATGAGAATGAAGTAGGAGATGATGATGATGATGATGAAGGACAATAGTGATGACGATGACAATGATGACGATGATGACGACGATGATGATGATTAGAACAACATTAACAGCACCAATATGAATAAAATTATGATGATGATAATGATTACGATGGCAACAAAAATATAAATAAAATTAATGATGTTGAAGATGTTGAAGATGATGATGATGATGATGATGATAATACTCTTTTACCCTTTTACTTGTTTCAGTCATTTGACTGCGGCCATGCTGGAGCCCCGCCTTTAGTCGAGCAAATCGACCCCAGGACTTATTCTTTGGAAGCCTAGTACTTATTCTATCGGTCTATTTTGCCGAACCGCTAATGTTACGGGGACGTAAACACACCACCATCGGTTGTCAAACGACGTTGGGGGACAAACACAGACACACAAACATACACACACACACAAACACACACACAAACACACACACACACACACACACACACACACACATATATATATATATATATATATATATATATATATATATATCGAACAATTGAGTAAACATATCTATAATGGCTACCGGAAACAGCTGTAAGGTAAATTTGCTCTATTAAAGGAATTATACGAAATGACCATTATTTTAAACTTATTTCCTCTTTTATCCGACTAAACCTTTTTTTGTTTTACATCTAAAATAGCTTGAATGCTGACAATTCAAACCTAAAGCCAGATTGAAACATATTTAGGACTTTTTTTTTTTCTTTTGATATTTCCTTGTTTGTCTTTTGTTGATCCGGTTCTTTTATATCCTGAATCTTATATGTATTACTTTTTCATTATGATACAAATAAATTTAACCAAGTATGCAATATATTTTTTCTTCTCCATTTATATATAAGTATGTATGTATGCGCGTGTAAGTGTGTATGTATGCATGTATGTATGTATGAATGCATGTTGTTTATGTATGCATGTATTTATGTATGTATATATATATATGTGCGTGCGTGTGTGCATGTGTCTGTGTATTTATGTATACACACACACACACACATACTTACTATGCGCAACGATGTATGACGCATATGTTTCATGCGTATATTATCCAGATGACAGCAACGTGCAGGCGACTGACAGGTTTGACAAAATGGGTCTCGAGAGCGTATACAACGAGAAGAAGAAACCATATTTGTCAAGTGGAAGACACTTTACTTAATTGTCAAGATTATGTCTCCAAGCCATGATGCTATAAGTGTCTCATGCTCACCACTGTACTGGAATTATTCCAGTGGCTTGAGATACAATAGATTATCTCCAAGCAGAAAAATGAGCTGAGAGATAAGGAAGTAATATTCTATTCTCGGGAACAAAGAAGAAAGTTCTTTATCTCTTCTTTTAAGTGCTTTAGTCATTGAAACACGGCCATGCAGGAAAGTTTTAGTCCGACAAATCAACGCCAGTGCTTTATTTATAGGGCCGTTATTCTATTGACCCCTTTGGCCGAAATGCCAACATTAAGGGGATGTAAACAAACCGACACCGAGTTTCAAGCGGTGATGGAAGCCAAGCACGAATACGAAGACACGCTCCCCCCGACACAAACAAATACACACACACGACGGTCCCCACACAGTTTCTGTCTACCAGATCCACTCACGTGGCTTTGGTCGGCCCGAGGCTATAGTAGAAGCTATGTGAATAATGAATTTTGTAGACGGAAACTGTGAAGACTATTGTATGTGTGTGTGAATGTATGTATATATGTATATATATCTATGTCTATATCTATCTATCTATCTATCTATCTATCTATCTATCTATCTATCTATCTATCTATCTATCTATAAGTCTAAGAACCCCTTCGATCAAGCGTAACCATGACATTGCACCAAGGAAGTTCCCCTCTAAGACACAAGTCAGGGCAATGCTGCTTATTGAAAACCAGCAGTCGCCCATGCGTACCAGCTTCTCCTCTCCATGCCACTGATGTTATCCGATGGAGAAACAAAGGCCGATACAGCTAGGCATCAATGACGTTGCAAACTCATTTCTACTGCTAAGTGAACTGGAGCAACGTGGAATAAAGATTCTTGCTCAAGAACGCAAAACACAGCCCGGTGCGGGATTCGAACTCACAACTTCCCGACGCTCTAACCACTGAGCCATGCATGTTCACTATGTGTGTGTGTGTGTGTGTGCGCGCCAATGTCTATGTTTTACCTAAGAAGCTTAGGATTGACTCACGTGACTAGAGTTTCATGCTTAACTACTTGGGATACAAAACCTATCTATCTATTTATGTATACGTGTGTGCGTATGTGTGTGTATGAATATGCAAGTACGTATGTATGTCTGGGTGTGTTTGTGTGTATGTGCGTATATATATATGTGTATATGTATATATATATGTATATATGTGTGTATTATGTATGTATGTATGCATGTATGTACGTATGTGTATATATGTATATATATATATATAGATATATATATATATGTGTATGCATATATATATATATGGGTATATATGGGTATATATATA
>NC_068999.1:52783265-52786271 GCF_001194135.2 Octopus bimaculoides
TGTATATATATATATATATATATATATATATATATATATGCATACACATACCCAGACACTCTCTCCATTTGCAAAACAGATCCTTATCATGACATTTAAACAAACTACTTAATATGCACACATACAACAGAGCCATTACGTAACCAACTCCACTCCGCCCTGCTCCGACCTCGTCCACCCTACTCCAAGAACTTTCTCCATCACCAAAACCTGGTCTCAAAAAAAAAAGAAAAGAAAAAAGGAGAAGAGATTAAAAATAAGGTCGGTCAATTGCAGCACAGTTTCAGATACATTGTCTTAGATAGACGATGACTGTTGCGACATGTAACGTGACAGCAAAAGCCTATCGCCATTATCTGAACAACGTTTGCAGCTGTTAGAAGAAGGAAACTTCCGTATGAGCAAAAGGGTTTGTGTATTTTATGCTTACTTCTACTTTTAGTCTTACTTGTTTCTAGTCATTTGACTGCGGCCATGCTGGAGAGCACTGCCTTGAAGAATTTTTAGTCGAACGAATCGACCCCAGAACTACTACTACTACTACTACTACTACTACTACTACTACTACTACTACTACTACTACTAATAATAATAATAATAATAATAATAATAATAGTCATTATTTTTATAAGACTCGTACTTATTAAGTCGGACACTTTTTGCCGACCCGCTAATTTATGTGAACGTAAACGCACCATCTTCAGTTGTCTAGCGGTGTGGTGCTGGTGGTGGTGATGGTGGTGGTGGTGGTGGGTTTGTTTTGGCAAACAAAGGCGGAAAGACACACACAGATATGTCGAAAGGATTGTAATGATCAATGAAGATTCTCGTATATTCCATCTGCCGTCTCTCATTATTTATATATATATATATATATATGGGTCTGTGTGTGTGTGTGTGTGTGTGTGTGTGTGTGTGTGTGTGTGTGTGTGTGTGTGTGTGTGTGTGTGTGTGTGTGTGTGTGTGTATATATGTATGTATGTATGTATGTATGTGCATAGTGGAGGCACATGGCTCAGTGGTTAGGGTGTTGGACTCATGATCGTAAGATTGTGGTTACGATTCCTGGACCGGGCGACGTGTTGTGTTCTTTAGAAAAGCACTTCATTTCGCGTTGTTCCAATATATATAGTGCAAAGAAACAATTTCTGTACAAGAACGTTTAAATAAAGAAAATTCATTTATCGAAAAATACAGAACACGCCTAAATATGAACGCATAACAAACCCAATGCAGGCTAAAGCTTCATCATGAAATCCAGGCAAAGGGTGCTCTGTAGTTACACCGGTCAAAATGTCCACACTGTAATATTTCAACTTTGCTTTTCATCAATGCGAGGTCTATAAAATTCTATAAAGTACCAATTTCTGAGGTCAATGGCATCGACTGAACCCTCTCCCTCAAAACTACTGGTCTTTTGCCTATATTAGAAGCAATTATTATTGTTTCAAGCATTAGGGCGGTAAGCTGGAAAGAATCGTTAGCGCATCAGGCAAAACGCTTAGCGGCACTTCGTCCATTTTTGCGTTCAGTGTGTGTATGTGTATGTGCGTATGTATGTGCTTGTCAGCAGATGTATGTGCATGTGAATGTATGTCTGTTTTTTTTTGGGGGGGGGGATTTGTACATAATCGAGTGATGTAAACACCACCGAGAAAACAAATGAAACACTACTTTCAAAACTGTAATATTTGTTCCGCCCGAGTTGCATAGATAATTCCTTGTCACTTTTACCATCGCAAAAATGCAGTGAATCAAGGATTAACCTTTTGGAAATCTGCACCCAACGATGGCATTTTTTTTTACAAAAATCAGACAGAATAAAGAAAAAATAATAATCTTTTGCTAGGCGACTACAGTTGGGTGGAGATGATGGCAACTGAATGGCATACACCCATGGTGCAACGAATATCAGGCGCGTAACGGAATGTGAGATTCGAGCGAGGAAGGGTGTCCCATTTGCTACTACCCACAGGAAAGCATAACTCATATCATTGATACACTGGTAAAATACGGGTATGTCTTGATTTAATGTGCTTTTAGTAATACTATCCGACTGTACACACTTCCGTCTATTCATTGCAAGTGCATATGGTGCACTTTTATGATTTCACATGTGTTGCTATAAACGATGCATATAAAACACATATGGGTTATTGCTTAAGCATACACAAACGCCTACACCAACACACACGTACCTAGATACATAGGTAAATACACGTACACATACATATATATATATATATATATATGTACATACTTCTGTATGTGTATATATATATATATATATATATATATATATATATTTACACGCACTCAAACTGGTACGGGTACACACACACATGATCTCACAACGGTATAGTCTCATACACGTGCACTTACATACATACATACATGCATACATTCATTCATACATGCATACATACACATACGTCGTACACATATACACATACACACACAAACATAATCTTACTCATGCACATATATGTACGTAAAATACGTCCTCTTTAGGTTGGCATATATATATAAAGAGCTTTCTAGATACAATCTTACATTATGTACTACTACTACTACTACTACTACTACTACTACTACTACTACTACTACTAGTGTTCAGTACATGCGTATAAATTATTCAAGGACCGAGAAGAAGCAGAGATGCACGTAACATTTACGATCGTTTCAATTTACTGGTTTAAGTAAATCTCTTCAGAATACGAATATAGATAGATGCATCGGTTAGGATGCGAAAATAATTGATACATATGTGATGGTAATATAAAACAAAGGTAGTAATTCTTACATTAAATTTTATTCTTGCGCTGGTAAATTCGCTGGGTAGAGGTTTGCTTGTGGTAGACTGGTTAGTTCCGTTGGGTAATTAGGGCAGGGTGAGTATTATTTAGGCGCGTAGCTCCTAGTTTAATTAAGTACTTCTTTTTCGCACGTGTGTATTCATTTTTTTAACATTCTATGATTAGTTATCACTGGCGGTGTCGGTGAAAG
>NC_068999.1:52791346-52797009 GCF_001194135.2 Octopus bimaculoides
ATATTTATCTATCATCTTTATATATATATATATATATATATATAATTTTAAGAGAATATATTGGGTACTTTTGCCAAGCATTTCAGGGTGACATTCAAATACTCACAAAAAGTAGATAAATAAATAATATATAAAGGAACGCAGTAAAAATAAAAGCAATAAGAACCAGAAGAATATGATCAATAACAATTGTAATACAAAATGTTAGAAACAGTTGAATATATGAAAGGAAATAAAATGTATTAGAAGCGTTAAACTAAAAGAGTTATTGATAAAAAACGGCCAAGAGAACTGGCGATAACAACTCTAGCATCAACGGTAACAGCAATTACGTTAACAAGAAAGACAATAATGGTAACAGGGATAACAAGAACGGTAAGAATAGCAACCAGAACAGAAACAACAAAAGCAACGACATTCGCATTGACGACGACGATGAGAACAATGACAACAGTACGAAGACGAGAAGTGTGATAACAACGTTAACAACACCAGCAGCACGACGACAACAGCAAGAACAACGATAGCGGTGATATTAACGAGAGGGACAACATCGACAGGGAGATCAACAACAATAGCAACAACAACAAGCACAACAACGGCCAGGACTACGACGATGATAGCGACAATCATGATAAGAATACGACGACCAGAAGTGTGATAACAACGATGACGACAGCGCCAAAATAATTGCGATAGCAACATCGATAACAACAATAATAATGACAATAACAACAACAAGATTAGCGACGGTGGCAACAACAAGAATGACAGCAACAAGAACAACGACGACAAATGTCAGTGAAAACATGGACGATCGCAACATTAACGAGCAATGACAACGACACGATGCGAACAAGAACAGCCTCACCGACAAAAGTGATTGCAACAAGAACGACACTACCGGCGACAACGATAGCAACAAAACGCAACAACGAGAACAACGACAATGGAAACAAATATAGAGAAATAGGAAAAAAACAACCACTGTGATTATATTCATTTCAAATTTTGGCACAAGGCCAGCAATTTCGGGGAGAGGGAGTAAGTCGATTAGATCGACCCCAGTGATCAACCGGCGCGTATTTTATCGATCTCCGAGAGTATGAACGGCCAAGTCGCCCTCGGCGGAATTTGAACTCAGAACGTAAAGACAGACGAAATACTATAAAGCATTTCGACCGGCACGGTAATGATTTAGCAACTAATCTAATATTGGTTTCAAATTTTGGCACAAGGCCAGCAATTTCGGAGGAGAGAGTAAGTCACTGTACTTATAATTACTTTATCGACCCCGAAAGGTAAAGTTGACCTTGGCGTAACTTGAATTCTGAACGTAAAGACATTTTACCCGGCGAGCTAAAGATTCAGCCTGCTCACTGCCTTTAATACCATTAATATTCGTTTCAAATTTTGGCGCCATGCCAGCAAGTTCGAGGGAGGGTGTAAGCCGATTATATCGACCCCAGTTTTCAACTGATACTTATTTTATCGACCCTTCCATCCAAAGGATGAAAGGCAAAGTTGACCTCGGCGGAATTTGAACTCGGAATGTAAAGACGGACGAAATACTGCCCGGCGCGGTAACGATTCTGCCAGCTCGTCGCCTTCCCGATCACCTGAATTCTAACAGCGAAACCGACGATAGGAACGATAACAATAATAACAGAAGAAGAAGAACAAGAACAACAATAGCAACGACGACGCCGATGACGACATCAACAACAATGACAGACAACAACAACTATTATAACAACATTGACAACAATTACGCTACACGTATAGGAAAACATAACAAATAAACATTAGCAACAGCAAAGAAAAATAACAACAGCGGTGTCACTAAAGGAAGAGGAGGCAGAAGAAGACCTACTACTACTACGACTACGACTACTACGACTACGACTACTACTACTACTACTACTACTACTACTACTACTACTACGTGAGAATCAGTATTATTTATACAGGAACCATTAATGACGTCATATGGCAATGGCGGCCTTTTGTATCTTTATGTCTTTGTGTCTTGTCTGTTTTTTGATCTGCCTTACCTCCTTCCTTCTTTCTTTCTTACTTTCATACTTTCTTTCTTTCTTTCTTTTTTTCTTGCGTTCCTTTCTCTTTCGCTTTTATATTTTCACTTTTATTCTCTTTTTCTTATTTCTTCATTTTTCATATTTTTATTCAATTTTTCTCTTTACTTCAACGTTTTTTTCTTCTTGTAATTTTTCGGATTTTTTTCCTTCTTCTTCTTCTTCTTCTTCTTCTTCTTCTTCTTCTTCTTCTTCTTCTTCTTCTTCTTCTTCTTCTTCTTCTTCTTCTTCTTCACCTTTTCCTCCCTCTCTTCTTCCGCTTCTTTATCTTCGTTCTCTTTCTCTTCATCCTGCTCCTGCCTCACCTTCCTACCCCTTCCCACCTCCATTCACACTTCTCTTTCCCCCCTCCCAAATCACCTTCCACCTCGTCCATCCTCCGTTCACCGCCTCCTTTCTCTTCTCTCCTCTGCGCAGCCTCTCCCTTCCCTCATCATTTTCCTTACCCTCCATCAACACCGTCCCCACCATCAACATGATCACTCCACCTCCTACACTTCTCCTCCACCACTATTGTCAACACCACAAACAGAACCATCCTTAAGATATAGCCACTGCTAGCCCCAGCAACACGAATACAACGAGTAATAACTGCATCACCACCACCTTTATGCCACCTCACTACTACTACTACTACTACTACTACTACTACTACTACTACTACTACTACTACTACTACTACTACTACTTTAACATTACCAGTACACCCTCTCCCCTGTGCCATTATCTGATACATAATATGTTATTGATGGGACACTCAACAAATGGAAGACATTGGAAAAATTCTAGAAATCCAAGTATTGTTTGAAAAATGTTGTTTTGCTTCTTTTATACTTTCCTTTTCTCTGTATTATTCAGGAATATACAATATCTTAAAAAGAAAGGAAAATAAAAAATATTTAAAATGCATAAATAAATAACAAATAAAATAATAAATAAATATAAAAGTTAAAAAATAAATATCTTTCCCATTGTTATTTTTGTGATATTGTTTTTTTTTAAAATTTAGTTACTGGATTAATTGTAAAGATTTGTAAAGATTTAGGGGCCAGTATGATTTGTACAAGTACAAGAAATGAGTTCAGTAGGGAAGTAACACACGTGGGTTAGCAGCAAGATTTGAGATAATTCAGGTAGATTCCGATGTACTGAATAACGTTCGCAAAACGTTCTTAATACTGTGAGTTTAGGCTTAATAGCAATTGTAATATAAATTATGCTGGCCAATAGCATTTTTGCAACTATTATTTAACTTGTAAAAATTTTTGGTCCACTGATGAAAGCAAGCTTGAGAAACCTTTTCTGAGCTGTTAAGGTCTAATAGAAGCGAAACATGTATTGAAATCCATTTCGATTGATATGCTGAAAGTTATTCAGCTGCTTCTGAGAGGCCCTCGTTTGGATATAAGAATGTAGTTATGTCCTGCTTTTAGTGATTACATGAGAAAGAATATTAGACTGGTAGGTGCAAGCTTGATTGTATGCTTCAGAAACACGCTTTGCAACTAGCTACGTGATTTCGGTTTAAGACTCACTGTGTGGCATCTTGGGTATGTGTTTTCTACTATAGACTTTGAGTGAATTTGGTAGACGGAGACTGAGTCGAAGGAATAAATGGTTACAGAAAAAAAAAAGGACGCACTTCTCGAATCAGGAAGAATGCGTCTTAGTTTGGATTCGAGCTGGAAGACAAGGAAAAAGGGTATTGATTTATTTGGTCTTAGTTACAGCAGTAAAGACGAGATCGTCGGAACTAGAAAGTCGCTAACCACACATATGTTCTCCTGGAGACAATTTGATTTGAAGTTAAACAACAACAGCAAACGCTCCCGTTTCGAATTGTTCAGAGTGATAAACATCATGCATCTTACATTGGTTGTGGAGTTAGGGTTCGCTGAGTTACCAAGTTAAATTTAGTGGGAGGCAGGACAAGAAGAGAATATAGGTTTATGTAGTCTTCTAGGATGCTCTTTGCTTCACATTCGTCTTCCAATTTTATTGAAAACTTCTACTCAGATGTAATTTTCCATGTCAATTACGAAAACCACAGCTAAATTTTGAATAAATTAATAAAAATAAAAATAAAAAGTTATAAACGTTTAACGATTGAAATTTTCTGACCTTAAGCCAATCAGAATAAGGTTTTCTTGACATCCGTTCCTGCAAACAATTGCAATTGGAATGTTATTTGTATATGATCATAGACACACACAACTATATGTGCATGTGAATGTGTGTGTGTGTGTGTATGTGTATGCCTGTTTTAGTTTCCATATTCGTGCGCATTCAATAACGTAATAGGACATATTGTAGTTTTATAAGGACCGTGTTTTTTTCTCATAGAGCATTGCTCTGCTTATGTATCCCTGTTCTTCCTCTCCATAAATCAGTGCGTTGCGTAATATTACATCATGGGAAGAATTATGTATGGTCGGTGGAGCTTGGTACGATAAAGAATTGAGCAGAGATATTAAATAGTGAATAACAGAGTTTGATACACACACACACACACACACACACACACACACATATATATATGCATATATATACATATATATATAAATATAAGTATATGCGTTTATGTGTTTGTGTGTTTGTATATATATATATATATATATATATATATATATATATATATATATATATATATATGAGGATGGGTTGAGAGTTACACGTACACACAGACACAATACTAGGTACAGTGGTGGGGAGGAAACATCCTAAAGAGGGAGAGGGAAGAAGTGGGGAACGTAAGAAGAGATAAGAAAGTGTATGTGTTCGTATGTTTGTATGTGTGTATGTATGAGTGCATGATGCATATGTGTATGTGTGTGTCTGAGTCTATGTGTGTTTATGTGTTTGTGTTTTAGTGTGCATGCATGTGTGTATGCGCGCGCGCGCGTGTATGCGTGTATGTGTGTGTGGTGGGGAGAGGATGGGATGTTGACGGAAGGAGATTACGAAAGAATCGGAATCAGAACATAGGAAGACGAAAAGTAAAACAAGAATGAAGAGATGTGACAAGACAGGCTGAGAAACGGTAGCAGAGGTGGGAGGAAAGGAAGAGAAGGGTAAAAATGGAGTAAGGGAGTTGTATTGGAAGGGGGGGAGCAGAAGCAGCAGTAGTGGTGGTGGTGGTGGTAGTGGGTGCAGACGGTGAAGCAAACATGCAGGCAAGCAGACAGACAGTCAGACAGTGGCACAAACAGCAAAGAACGAATATAATTCTGTAATAAGGCGGCGAGGAAGAGTTGGAGAAAGAGGAGGAGAGGGTGGAGGACGTGAATAATAAGGAAGGGAGGTGTATGGAGAAAAGAAGGAAGAGGAGGAGGAGGAGGAGGCAGAAGATTAGGGAAAGAATTCTTTAAAGAATGTAGCAACTATAACGATATGTGTTCCCTTTTATAAATGGCTTTCATCTATATTTTTTGTTTGCTCCTCATCTTTGCCGTTATTCAATTCTAGGGCATGCAGATAAATTCGTAAGACAAAAGGGTTAATTAAGAAAACAGACGTCTTCGAATCAATACTTTGTGTGGCGTGTTTTGCTGAATTCTGATTGGTCAG
>NC_068999.1:52797618-52798819 GCF_001194135.2 Octopus bimaculoides
ATATATATATAGAGAGAGAGAGAGAGAGAGAGAGAGAGAGAGGAAAAGAGAGATAGAGAGGTAACAGCTGACAGGTAAATATAGATAGACAGATGATTCAATAGATTGGTAGACATAAATAAAGGAATAAATAGATATATAAAAATAAGTTATGTATGTAGATAAACAACAAAGCAAATAGATAGATAGATAGATAGATAGCAAGAAAGAAATAGAGTTAGACAGAAATAGACATTTAGAGAAATTGATAGATCGATGATTAAATATGATTAAATACGTAGGTGGACATAAATAAGTAAATAAATATAAAAAAATAACTATGCAGATATGTATGTAGATAGACAAGAAAGGAAATAGATATATAGATGGTTAAATAGATAGGTTGATGTTATGGGCATAGATATGTTTTGCTATCTTGATAGACAAATTATTAGGTTTATGTAAAAAAGGACAGGCGTTATTTTTTACGCTCGATTTGTTTTATGCTTTTTTTATCAGGTTAATGTATAGCCTATGACACTATTCATAGCATATTTGTGTCACGAATTCTATCATTCCTAACAGATACATATCTCTCCATCTATCAGTCAATTAAATAGATAGATAAACATTTATAGATAAAGAGCAAAATAGATAAGAGATAGGCAGATAAACAAATACGCATGGGGAAAACTAGATAAATAGAAGCAAGAATGAGTGAGTGGGGGGGATATATAGGCAGAGAGAAAAGTTCGGTAGATATTTTTTAAAAAATGTATGTCACTTTAGAAAGAAAAAGTGAAAAGCAAAATGGATGTAGATATTTTTATTGCATGCAATTTGTTTCGCATTTTACTATACAACGCTGATAAATCCTGGAATAATATTTTTATTAAGAATTAATGTCTTAACCGATATTTGTTCATTTACACAGGAATTAATGGTTCTAAACGATAAATATATATATATATAATATATATAAAATGAATATATATAAAAATAAAAGAAGTTAAAGAAAAATTAGTCCAACTTAATCGCCAAGTATTTCGCCATAATGTCTACAAGTAAGAGAAGAATTCTTAAGTGAAAGGAAAAAGAAAAAGAAAAAAACCCCTAAAGAACAAACAAATTAAAAAGTAACAAAAAACTGTTTTTCTCATTATAAATTTGAAATATACTGCAGAGATTGTTATTTATTTTTATGAATTTTATTTTATTTTTC
>NC_068999.1:52799855-52801832 GCF_001194135.2 Octopus bimaculoides
ATATATAGAGAGAGAGAGAGAGAGAGAGATAAAGAGAGAGAGAGAATACGTGTCTTAACGATTAAGCTATTGCACTCACGATCGCGATGTCGATTCCTGGAGTGGGCGGTGCGTTGTGTTAAGAAAAACACTTCATTTCACATCCTATGATTAGTCTGACATGTGACATACAGTGTACCATGGACTTGTGGAGGCAATGTTGATTTGTTGGAGTAAGTGAGCAAATGTACTTCACAAACATTTGATCGCTATAAACAAAGCATCTGTGCCGGTTATTCAGGAGGATGTTGCTGAAGCCTCATCTACGGTTCAGGACCTGAAGATGGTGGATTATATGTTACGATGTAATTTATGAATACATCAATAAAATTCAACCGAAATTTTAAACCCCGTTTGTGTTCTATTTTTATGCCTCTGCCACACCCAGAACCAGCCCTCAGTCGGATCTACGGTTTAAATTGGATTTAGTACTTAAATATCTCCTGTATCCGACCAACACTTGATACCACCATTGTTGGTTGACATCACTGTCAAATGTATGCTATTGTACCTAGCCATTTCTGGCGTCCAACTTTTGATGTGCCTACAGTGTACTGATTACTATAAATAATCTCTCTCTCCCTCTCTTGCACAGTTTCCGTCAATCAAATCCGTTCACAAGTTTTTGGTCAATCCGAGGGGATAGAAAAAAAAGACAATTGCCTAAGGTTCCACACTATGGGACTGAACCAGAAACCAGGTTGTTGGGAAGCAAACTTCTTACAACACAACCACGATTACGTCTATATTTACTACATAAAAAGGCGGCAAGCTAGCCGAAACGTTTGCACGCCGGGCAAAATGCTTAGCAGTATTTCGTCTGTCTTTACGTTCTGAGTTCAGATTCCGCCGAGGTCGTCTTCGCCTTTCATCTTTTCGAGGTCGATAAATTAAGTATCAGTTACGTACTGGGGTCGATCTAATCGACTGGCCCCCTCCCACAAAATTTCGAGCCTTGTGCCTAGAGTAGAAAAGTATATATATACTGCATAAAACTTTGGGTGTGATCTTAAACGCCAGTCACTGCTCAGGAGAATGTATTTCCTGCAGGCAATCTCTCTTCAGAACTCCCTACAACAATCTCACCCCCTTACTTCTCCGTCATGCCTAGATTTCGTCTTCACTAGTTAATATTTTAAGCCAAGTCAAGTTCTATGCTGATGGTTGTTTCCATTACAAAAACAGACAGAACAGCAGTTGTCTAACTAAGCAACGTAATTGCAATTTGGTCGTTGTAGGTCACCGAGACTGCGGCGGTTTCGTTACATCAAAACCTCTTTCATACTGAGTAACTGAGATTTTGTCAACTTTGTAATGCATTTGATTTCGTCACGCTAGGATATTTATCTCAATGGCCGTTGCAAGATGTGACTTGTCGAATCTTTGATGGCGGGAAACATTTTCGCTTTCATCTCTCCTTTTATTTTTTCTTTAAACGTTCGGGTTTATATTTCGTGATATTCAATACCATTTAAACGAGCTGTCTTTGCTATTGTAATTTTTTAACCCCAGACTTTCTGTGCGAAAAATACTAATGTTCAAAGACATTCTAACGTGATTATGCTGTCTATTGCTATAATCTGGTGCTATATTCTTCAAAGCGTTCTTCGTTGTTTAAGCTTGTTGAAAGCTGCCGTGAATTCTGTAATCTGTTTCCTAACTGACAATTTTTTCAAGACTTTATGTGAAAGTCTTGAATTTATTTATATAGAGTGAATCTTATCAACGTTGCACTGCTTATGCTGCCTTCAAAAGTAAACCGTCTCACATCATATTAACTTCATACATATATAATCTATTACCAGGTTCCCTTACTATTATGTTTACTGCTAGTTATTGAAGGGACACCAGAATTAAGTCTTCCACTAAATCCAGGATATATCTGGCATTTTGCACATATATTACCAGACACTGGTAATATATATATATATATATATA
>NC_068999.1:52802314-52802916 GCF_001194135.2 Octopus bimaculoides
ATATCCAATGCATATGTGATGGTGATGGTGGTGGATGTCGCGATAGTGGGGATGTCGGTGTGGTGGTGGATGTGGTGGTGGTCGTCGTGGTCGTGCTCGTGGTTTTCGTGGAGATTGTCGCTTAGATGGTGGTGGTGATGGTGGTGATGGGGTTGTTGGTGGTGTTAGTATGGTTGATGATGATGATGATGATGATGATGATGATGGTGATGTTGTTGGTGGGGATGGTGATGATGGTGGTGACGTTGTGGCTGTTATGGTGATGGTGCTCTTGTTGTTGTCGTCGGTGGTGGCGGTGGTGGTGGTGATGATGATGATGATGATGATGATGATGATGATGAGGATGATGATGATGAGGATGATGATGAGGATGATGATGATGATGAGGATGATGGTTGTGCAAGCAGATCAGGAATGGATGCTGTCTGACGGCAACAAAGAAAAGGCGCAAAGACGGAAGTCGGTAAAGAGATGAATGAAATGTGGTGGTGGTGGATGGGTGTCGAGGAGGAGGAGGAGGAGGAGGAGGAGGAAAGAGACGGGGGAGAGGTAGGAGGAATGCTTGGAGGAATCGTTTGGAGAGTGGCAGGTTGAGGGGGAGA
>NC_068999.1:52805214-52806836 GCF_001194135.2 Octopus bimaculoides
GCTCAGCGGCATTTCGTCCGCCTTTAAGTTCCGAATTCAAATTCCACTGAGGGTCAACTTTGCCTTTCATTCTTTTGGGGTCACTAAAATAAATACCAATTGAGGACTGGGGTTGAAGTCATCAACTTAGCTCCACTTCTGAAATTGCTGCCCTTGTGCCAAAATTCGAGACCAATAGTTACAATCGAGAGATAGGTGGCGAACTGGCGGAATCGTTAGCATGCCGGACAAAATGCTTAGCGGTATTTGGTCCGTCTTTATGTTCTGAATTCAAATTCTGCCGAGGTCGACTTTGCCTTTCATCCTTTTGAGGTCGCTAAAATAAGTACCAGTTGAGCACTGGGGTCGGTCTAATCGACTGAAGCCCTCCTCCGAAACTGTTGGCATTGTGCCAAAGTTTGCAACCAATAATTATAATTGAGAGAGATGTGGCTGCTATTTCTAACAGGTCGAGAGACCGCGTGTAGGGCAACTAACTCCACTAACATCGGTTGTCCAACGATGGTGGCTGGACAAACACAAACTCAAAGACACATGCACATAAATACACATACGCAAACACACATATGACCGGCTTCTTTCAGTTTCTATCTACCAAATCCACTCACAAAGCTTTAATTGGCCCGAAGCTGTAGTAGGGACTGAACCAGGAACTATGTGGTTGGGAAGCATGTATGTATGTATGTATGTATGTATGTATGCATGTAAGTATGTATATATCTTCGTATGTATGTAGATGCATTCGTACATTCTATGCATTTATGCATATATGTATATACAGTCATATATACATAAATTCAATACATACATACATACATAAAAATTAGGGTTCTCAAAACCTGAAAGAAAAAGGCTGATTAGAAGACTACAGATTCAAGCCATCAATGGAACTGTAAAGATATGTAAAACTTTCCAAAAATTTACCACATAAATACATATGCATGCGTCTAAAACGCATCCATAAAACAAACATGCAAATCTGCGCATACACTAACACCAAATACTGCACACATACACATATGCACAAATACCTAGATGATGTTGATAAAAGTTCCAATGAAGGAGCCTTGAATCTATGTTAGAGTCCGGCTCTTTCTCTATGGACAAGAAATACAGAAATGAAACTGATTGATAACATACATACATACATACATACATCTAAACAGACACATATCAATTTGCATGCCAAATTCTATAACCCAAATGTTTTTCCGCTCTGCTACTTAAAGCCGGTAAGCTAGTCGAAGCTCCATCAATTCTCTTGTGACCACGCTTGGCACCGAATGTACTTCTGCTCTGACCGAAAACACGTGACCGAAAAAAGGTGGTGGATTCACTGTCGGTTTCGACGATAAGCATTCAAATCGTTCGATCATCTGGATTCCTGCATGCATAATTACTGTAAAAATCGGTGAGTAGTCCAGTGCATAGGCGTGTAATACTGAATGTAATTTTGAGGCAGAATCGGCGTGGTATTACGAGACAAAGCTGGATCATTGGTTTACAGATGCAGTCCAAAGAGAGATAGCGATAGATAGAGGTAGAGAGAGAAAGAGAAGAGAGTTAAAGAGAGAGAGAGAGAGAGAGAGAGAGAGAGAGAGAGAGAGAGAGAGAGAGAGAGA
>NC_068999.1:52806985-52809114 GCF_001194135.2 Octopus bimaculoides
TCTCTCTCTCTTTCTCTCTCTCTCTTTCTCTCTCTCTCTCTATATATATATACGACGGGCTTCTCTCAGTTTCTGTCGACCAAATCCACTCACAAGGCTTTGGTCGGCCCGAGGCTATAGTAGAAGACACTTGTCCAAGGTGCCACACAGTGGGACTGAACCCGGAACCATGTGGTTGGTAAGCAAGCTACTTACCACACAGCCACCCCTACGCCTTAGAAAAGAATTTCTTGAAAAGTTAGACAAAGTAAAAGATGGAAAAAGTGTAACTGACGATGAGAGCGGTCAAAGAATAAAAGATAGGCAGCTTAAAAAGACAGGAAGTTTAGATGATGCTTTTGAGGAAGGTAGAGAAAGAGTACGAGTGGATCGAGAAAAGAAAAAAACAGTGAGTGAGAGAAAGGAGGATCGCTGAATCTGAAAGAAGGATAGAAACAGATAAGAAACAGGTACTAAGAAGGAAAGACTGTGGAAAGAGGAAACGAAGGAAGGATAAAAGGAAGTGAGCATTGATAGAAAGGCATTTGAATAGGGGAAAATGATAGATAGTTGTTGAGTGAAAACGATAGTCAGAGGAGACAATACAATGGCAAGCAAAAAGAAATAAGAAAGGACAGAAAGGTAGATAGGAATATAGTCAGAGATAGAATGGCAGCGAGAGAGAAGTATGGGAAACGTCGGTAGAAGGGTAAGCAAATAGAGAAGAAAGAAAAAATAATAGATAGAAAGAAAGTAGAGTGAAAATGGCGGACATATAGAAAACGAAAACAATAGAGATAGAAGTGTAAGAAAAAAAGAAACAGAGAGATGTCTCACGAAATGAAAACCAGTTGGAGTTGAGGGTTTGTGCGTAACGTTACAATTAATAATAATAATAATAATAATAATAATAATAATAATAATAATAATAATAATAATAATAATAATGATAATAATAATAATGATGATGTGGCGCAGGGGAGACAAATAAACGATGGAAAATAAGAAAAACACAATGGACGCGCAGAAAAACGGGAAAACATTATATGCACACATATACATACGTATATTTATATTTATAGTTTTATTTATATAAACTTTAATAATACTGCATGGAACACACACGAATGCATTGCACATACACGCGTGTACATCAAGTCTCACTACAATTAGTCGGATATTTATCACGCCTTAGGATCTCATCTGTCGTTGCATTATTTAATATTATTGTTTCACAACAGACAATAGCAACTACACATTCACAAGTACAGCCGCCGCATCAACCACCACCTCCATCATCCCTTCCACCGTCATGACCATGATCAGCGTCATCGTCGTCGTCGTCACATTCATCATCGTCAACATCATCATCATTGTCAACAATAACATCACCAGCAGCAAAAACGACATAAGAATGCGTACAAAATACATTGCTTGCAGTGAATGTGTGTGTGTGTGTTTGTGCATGTGTATGTGAGTTTCCTTTGTCTGTGTGTATATGTGCGTGTGAGTGTCCTCTGTCTGTGTGTATGTATGTATGAGGTTTTACACGCACACACATATATACACACATTAATAAAAAAGAAGTAAACAGAAAAACGAAATGACTGAACCAGTCGACATCTTGGAAAAAAGTCGGTGTCAGACAGCTCTAGAAACTATGGTCATGATAGATCAACAGCATCATCATCATCATCATCATCATCATCCTCATCATCATCATCATCATCCTTATCATCATCATCATCATCATCATCATTTATTTATTTATTCATTTATTTATTATACTTCCGCCTGTTATTTCCGCTATTACTCCTGACACATTGCCAAGGGAAATAATCAACATCTAGAACAAAGCAAAACGTAAATAAATAATAAATAAACAAGATCAACAAAGACAAACAAAAAATAAAAAAATTGGAAGAAATCACCACTCTCCCACAAACAAACAAACAAACAAACAAACAAAAAAAAACTAAAGCATTATTGGTGACATTCCAATCTTAGATTGGATTTGCCATATCATTTGTAGTTCCTCTTCTTTCCTCTTGGTTCCACATCGCATCATACGCTGCATAATATTGACACTTATCTATCTATCTATCTATCTATCTATCTATCTATCTATCTATCTATCTATCTATCTATCT
>NC_068999.1:52809124-52812272 GCF_001194135.2 Octopus bimaculoides
TTATCTATCTATCTATCTATCTATCTATCTATCTATCTATCTATCTATCTATCTATCTATCTATCTTTTTGTCTACCTGTCCGTCTCTATTTCTACATGCTTTAGGTTGGACAAAGTCTGGCATTTTGCCAGTTCAGGTCTATGTGATAAATAAGCACAAATATGTACGAATGTACACACACACACACACACACACGCACACACACACACACATGTACATATACATACATTTTTTTATTTGTATCAGTAATTTGACTGCAGTCATACTGGAGCACCGCCTTGAAGAATGTTGGTCGAAGAAATCGACCCAAGACTTATTCTTTGTAAGCGCAATACTTATTCTATCGTCGCACTTACTCTCCACTAAACCTCTATAGAACGCTAGAGTGGAACAACCACCGACCGCATGAGCGCTTGACGGCATTCGAGGTGCCACGCGCCCCTTTTCCGCCTATGCCTAATCCAGGTTTGCAGCTCAGTCGATAGATAGATAGATTGATTGATTGATTGATAGATAGGGTTATAATCCAAGCTATGTCCACATTAAGCACATCTACATATTCCAGTTCTCCAAGGTATATTTGCAGATGTCTTACATGTTTTACTACATACGTAACTTCAATCGGTAAAGGAACATATGTAATACTGAATAATTGATACCAAAAATTTTCCAATTTTTCTCTTTTCTTTTAATATACTGAAAGAGACAGCTATATATATATATATATATATATATATATACACACACACACATATATGTATGTATTTGTATCTTTGTATGTTTGCACATATACGTGTGTTTTTATTTATATACATATATATGCATATATGTGTGTATATACAGATATATATATATATATGTGTGTGTGTGTGCGCGTGTATGTATGCATATATTGACATACATAAACACGCACACACTCTCAGACACACACATTTGACGAGAACACCATTAAGCTGATTTGTTTTTCGAGAAATTTGCATTTCATGTCTTCTGTTTACTCCTTCATCTTACGGGAAACTAAGAATAGGGCGAGGTCACCTGATCGTTGTTCTTATAAACTAGAATATGCCAATGTCATTTCAATGACACACAAACACACAAATAACCTCCAGCCCCAAACACACACGCGCGCGTGCACACATACATATATGCACAAACACACACACATCTTGCCACGAACACGCTTAAGATCCCGGAAGATGCCCGGATATTGCCATTTTCCTTCATGATTCATGACTGTAAATTAAAGTTGGCAGCTGAAAGTGTATGTGTAAGGAGCTATGTGTGTAGATCTTATATGTGCATTTGTGGGGTTTTGAGGGGAGATGAGTATGTGCGTACGGGCACGGGGGCACGGTAGGAGTATATGTGTATGCGAGTGTTTGCGTGCATATGTGTGTCTCAGTCACTGTCTCTGTGTCTGTGTGTGTATGTGTTTGTGTGGATATGGTTGTATCTCTATATATGTCTATGCATGTGTGTATATGCGTCTATCTATCTATCTATCTATCTATCTATCTATCTATCTATCTATCTGTGTGTGTGTATGTGTGTATGTGAGTGAAGAGGTTGGCTGTGATGAATTGTGTTATTGTTGCTGGTGGTGATAAGGGTGGGGAGTGGTGGAGGATATGTCATCCACAGCCTCAATTCCAGCGCCGCCGCCGCCGACACCACGAGCATAACCACCAGAGGGGATGTCTGTGAGAAGTTATGTGCATGACGATAATAATGATAATGATGATGATGATGATGACGACGATGACGATTACAATGTTGATGATGATGATGATCGTGATGATTATGATGACGATTATGATGATGATGATGATGAGGAGGAGGAGGAGGAGAGGAGAGGGGGAGGAAGTGGAGAAGGTCGAGGATGAGAATAGCTGTGATGATGATGATGATGATGATGATGATGATGATGGTGATGATGATGATGATGGTGATTATGGTGATGATGTTAGTGGTAGATGCGGCACAGAAATTATGAATGTCTCTGCGCAAGGATGAGGGGGAGAGGGAGGGGAGAGGGAAGGAAGGGGACGGCAGAGCAGACATAACAACCGCTGTCACAATCAGACATAACTAATGAGTCATATATGCATGTACAAGTATATTCATACACGTATATACACACTGACACACACACACACACACACACACGCACGCATTCCCAGATGTATACGATGGGCTTCTGCACAGTTTTCGCTAACCTATTTTCCACAACGACCTGGTTATAGTAGAAGCCAATCGCTCAAGGTGCCGCGCAATGGTTTCTGAACCCGAAACCACGTAGTTGTGAAATGGACTTCTTAACCACATCGCCATGTCTGTGCCTATAATGTGTTCATCTATTCGATAATGTGACGTAAGATACGTGCGGTTTGCTTATTTTGAAAAGATATAGTGTAGCGTTTGGTGCATTTATTACATTGCTTTGGCGTTTGCGTTGTTCTATTGCTTGGTTTATTAATTTGCTACAACACCTGCAGTTGATTGATGTTTGTTTTATGCTGTAAATGTCTTCATCGATTCGTTTGTAGAGGAAAATCTAAATGCACTTCGAAGTATTAATTTTATAGCCGACATTTTGTAACCATGTGCGGACATTCGTGTCTCTATCTGCAAACACGCGTGCCTTAGTGACCGTAGCGTGCCGTATCTGTTATCGTCTGCTTCAATGTTATGCTTAGAAATGGCGTCATTTTATTGCTTAGAGTTTTATTTGTACTGTCCACTCTGTTGAATTTTCGTACACTGTTATTTACTAGGTTTCCTTTTAATTTCTCGTTATGATCATCTCAGCGAAATTACACGAGTATATATTACACGACTAAATACATGGTGTATATTATATGCTCAAACCTTTTTTTCATTTCATTTTCTATTGTGGTTGTAATGCAGAAAGAATACCGTGACATGTATACTCACACGCACATTTGAAGACACCTCTCCCAATCTATCTATCTATCTATCTATCTATCTATCTATCTATCTATCTATCTATTTGTCTGTCTGTCTGTCTGTCTGTCTGTCTGTATGTATGTATGTATGTACGTACGTATGAATGTATGCATGTATGTATATATGTGTGTATGTGTATGTATATATATATATGTATGTGTATATATATATGTATAT
>NC_068999.1:52813771-52821741 GCF_001194135.2 Octopus bimaculoides
TGAGCACACATTCTCGCATATATATATACAAAGACACACACACACGCTCACATGCATCTACAGGCGAGTAGATTGGAAACACTCACACGCACACACACACACACACACACACACACACACACACACACACACACACATATACACACATACGCACAGGTAGAGATACACACAGAGACGTATATACGCAGGTACGCATAGACACATGCATACAACAACACTGCCTATTGGTATGACTCAAAAGAATTCTGAGACTTGGCAAGGACTTGCTGTGCCGTTCCAGTATCTTGGCAGCGACGGGAAGCGGCGTTCGTCAAATAAGAGTGTGGAGGGAGTGTGTGTGGGTGTGGGGGGTGAGAGAGGGAGAGAGAGAGAGAGAGAGAGAGAGAGAGAGAGAGGCAGATAGACAGATATTCTTCTCCGTTGAGCAGATGGTGACGTCTTTTAAAGGCGGTCGGGGAGTGTCTTTATTAAACCGAGTTTGTTATTTTAATCGGTGGCGTCGAGTGTAAAAATAACAACATCTACAACACCGATAACGACGACGATAACAACAACAACAACAACAACAACAACAGCAACAACACCAATAATAATTACAACAGCAATAACATCAATTACAACAACAAGGAAATGCGGGAGCAACAACAAAAACAGCGCCGACGACAACGATAAAAACAACAACAGAAACATGAATAACTAAACAACAGTAGAAACAACAATAACAGCAACGACGACACATAAAGACTACTGCCGGTTTACAGACATTATTTCTCATTTAGGTACAGGACAAGCAATTTTGAAGGTAGGGGGTTTTAATGGGTTCCGCTGATCTCAATTCTTGATTGATACATTATTTTATCGATCTGCGGGGAGATGAAAGACGAAGTTGACCTCGGAAGGCATAGGCACGGCATTTTCTTCCGACTCTAACGATTCTGCCAGCACGCCAAGTAATGGTGGCAAAATTTTGGCACAAGGCCAGTAATTTTAAGAGAAGTTAGGGGTTAGTCGATTCCATCGATAGACCCCAGTGCTTGACTTGTTAGTCTTTTCTAGCGCGACAACGACCACGCTCATGTATAGGGGGGAGAATATACAAAAAATAACAACAGACGAGGACAGGTGGTGTAAATAACAAAAGTATATATTAGTATGACGCTCGGGAATACGGAAAGTCTTTGACGTTTCGAGCTACGCTCTTCAACAGAAAGAATACGGAGACAAGGAGAAAAACACGGAGAAAAAAAATTGAATAGTGTTCAGTCAACGGTCAAGACAAGTTGTGGTAGCGTAGCGTAGTGTAAATGTAATGAAGTGCCTCGGAACTACACTATGTGAAATGGAAGTACATAGCGTTATCTGATCGGCTGCAACCCATTCTAAGTACTGTTTATATCACATTATATAACTATACGGGCTGTCTAGTAAAATTTATGAAGCATGTATTCATTGTCTCAGCTAGAGCTTATCACTGATCATATCGGCTGACGTAATTAGTGATAGCTATTAACAGCTAGCTATCATAAATACAAAGAAAATAACTATGGAAGCTATGTTCCATTGTGGTAAGAAAGTGTTAATTATAGTAGCTATTAAATCTAATTAAATAAGGGTTGTTTTAAAGTATCTCATTATATATTAGTAGTCAGGCTGTGAAAGAGCATTTATTCTTCTATTTATCTTAGTCATTGTGCTGCGGCCATGCTGGGGCACAACGTCGGAGGGTTTCCTCGAGCAAATGGATCTCGGTAATTTTAAGTCTACGTATTCTGTCAGTCTCTTTTGTCAGTTGTAAAGCGCTAAGGTGGAGCAAGCAAAGACACACACACATGCACGCTTATGCGCACCTATATATGGTGAAAGTCAATTCGACCGCTTTATCGAAGGTTATAAATTCCTTGGACGCTAACATGGAAGCTCATGTATCATTCATGACTATGTTACATAACCTAAATGATTTCCGGATTGTACATGGTATGCCTTATACGGTGTACTTTTTGAGTATGAAGCTTGAAGTAGCTCACCCATAACTTAAGTATTTATTAATTGCTACGTATTGGTTTTTTGTTTCACATGGAATAAACGAAGACTCAAAATTTCAAGAAATAGAGTGTGAACAAGTGTGAACAAGATCGATTAATATCGAAACAGGATTAAGTCCGAAACTTAGTCATGAATATAATAAACAGATAGGTATACACACATAATTCTGTATTGATTCGAATAGAAGAATGTGTCGCTCAAGAAAGACTTCAGTTTGGACAATTTTCATGATGTTTCATATTTAGATACTTTTATTAAATTCATTCAGTTGTTAAACATAAATAAATCTTGGAATCAAATGGTTTTGGTTTACTGTCAGGTGACTTTTGGCCAACCCTGTACACGCATATACAAGCACATGTGTTTGAGTGTGTGTGTGTGTTTATGTGAGTATATGTATGAATACTTTTGTGTGTGAGCGTATGTACATAGAAATAGGTAACAGCTTTTCCTTCCCACATGCTATAGGGAAAGCGAGACTCTGTTTAACTTCAATGTCTTTATTAATGATTTTTCATATTTCCTTATCAGTCGAATTTGTTTTTGTTTCGTGATAATAATTTTCTTAAGTCCGTTAACATCTCAACTTCAAATTACGGTTGTGGTTAGCATATCTTCTTTCGACGTTAACCAATTATGAAAATAACGTTGAAGCGTAGCTGGCAGAATCGTTAGCACGCCGGGCGAATTGCTTAGCAGTATTTCACATGTCTTCACGTTCTGAGTACAAATTCCGTCGAGGTCGACTTTGACTTGCATCCTTTTGGTATCGATAAATTAAGTACCAGTTGCGCACTGGGGTCGATCTAATCGACTGGCTCCTCCCCCAAAATTTCAGGCCTTGTGAGTAGAGTAGAAAAGAATATTTGGGTTGTTTTTGCCGTTAACGGTTTCAAATTTTGGCACAAGGCGAAATTTGATGACAGGTGGTTAGTCGATTATATCAATCCTAGTGATCAACTAGTGCTTATTTTATCGACCCTATATGGAAGAAAGGCTAAACTGACCTCGGAGAAATTTCAACTCAGAACATAAAGAGTTAGAAGAAATGCCACTTCGCATTTTTTTTCCGGCGCGCTGAGAATGCTGTCAGCAGTTCTATCGATGTATGCTTTCTACTTAGTTTTTTTCCCAACAGCATTATTATACAATGGATTCTAGATGATTATACATGGTCAAATGGTCAACTCGGAAGAAGGAGTCGTAATTTTTTATCCGATCTTATAGCTTGAGTTTTATATTTTAAAACATACATTGAAACTTGTACATGGAAACGATTATCTATTTCAACACACACACATACACACTATCGCATACAAACACACACGTATATACATATACTGTCACTCTGCAGCAACAAACCACACCTGTCTACATGGTATATATCTTAGCCTGAAGGAAGTCTTGGTATTTTTAAAGGTTTGGTCTTCTTCGTAGCATTTCTGGTAACACGCATCTGTGATAGAAGGCGCGCTATCAAATACACGAACACAGCTGCTGTTGTTATTGTAACAACTCTATATTTCCTGCGTGGTCTAATCCTCCTTTGAACTTCCCCTACCAATGAAAGGTATTTATATTGCCTTCAGCAACCTATCCTCGCCTCCCACTCCTCTCCGTCTATGTCTCACTCTCTGAAGCTGGAAAGGAGCCGTTTCGTTCTGCTCAACTTTCGGTCTTCTTCGCATCATTTCTGTATTGCCTGTGTTCCTGCCGCTGCCGCTGCCGCTGCTGCTGCTACCAGCAGTCCTATGGCGTTCCGACTAGATCAGTTCCGTTTCCCTTTTTTCAATTATAGTGCTTAAGAGGCACGTAGTCAAAGATATTCTTCTATCTGCATAAAACCATTCTGTCATTCAAATACGATATCTATCAGACATCAACAGTCCAATCTTTACTTCATTTTGTAAATGACTACCCTGGCTTATTTTTATAGGCGTAGATATGGCTCTGGTGGTTAAGAAACTCGATTTGCTACCACGTGGCTTCAATTTCACTACTGCAGCATAGTACCTTGGGCAAGTGTCTTATACTATAGCCTCGGGTCGATTGAATTTGCTTAACGGAAACTGTAGAATCCTGACACATTGTTCTCTCTCCAGTTTTTCTTTCTCTTCATTTTTCCCCTCTTGTCTCTTTCTGTTGAAGAACGTAGGCTCAAAACGTCATCCATTTCTATATATTCTTTTATTCTTTAATTTGTTGGCCGGTTTAACTTCAACTTGGCTGCCTTTTGCTTAGTCTAATCCGTAGCAAGCATTCTTACCAGGTTCCTTGTATGAAGATACCCTTCTTCTTCTTCTTCTTCTTCTTCTTCTTCTTGCAAATACATTCTTCCTGAATAAAAAAAATTTAAAAAAGCAATTTTGTTGTTGTTGTTCTTGCTGTTAGCCTTTCAATGTACTTAAATACTTTCCTAAACAATCATACAATTCATTCCAATGGCTCCGAGGAAGCTATAAGATACACAAGCACTGATATCTGAGTGCACTGCTTCTTAGAGTAGAAATTATTGTAAGCTAATGAAGTTGACAATACAATTCCTGTCTCCTTGTCATTCAATAATTAACACCACGCTCTCTACTCTCCTAACTCTATATTTATTTTAAGGTTTATGAACACTGAGTTCTAACAACTAGTTATTAGTACCGTTGTACCTAAGCAAAATCCTAAATATTTTTGTATGTATTTGTGCGCATGTGTGTGTTTATATGTATGTATTTGTGTGTATGTGTGTTTATATGTATGTATGTACGCTCGTGTACAAAATACATGGATGAAGTTATCAATGTTCCATTCACACACTGACATACAAAGCATGGCCACGAACGATTGCCAAATCAATTCGTTGCCTCAACCATGACAGAGGCCCAGCTGTCGCTTTAAATATCTTTGCTTCGTTGACGTTGGTGAAAACCTTCATCGACAGACGGGCGACATCAGTTGCTTCTATTACAGCTGGATTAGTGACATTTGCATGCGTATGTGTGTGTTTGTGTGTGTGTGTGCGTGTGTGTGTGTGTGTGTGTGTGTGTGTGTGTGTCTGTGTGTGAGTGCGTGTAGCAGCATCATGCAATTTCATTATTTGTTTTACTCAGTCCTCATTGCAAAACTCAGCTTCATTGAGAACAGCGGTTGTAGTGACGTCACAAATGAACAAGTGACGCAAAGTACATAAAAATTAGGGAGTCACCGCTTTCCACCGTTGGTAGTACAGGCAGATCATGATATTGGTATACAATGTGTTCATGGACCAGATTTTTAGTTTTTCGATTCTTCATTTGACATCGCTTTCAGCATCTCCACTGTGGCATAGAACACTTCCCATGTACATTAGTCGGATTATATTTTCGGCTGTCTGGTCTTTAACACCGAAGTGGCTTTCCTTGTTCCTTGGCCAGTCCCCAATTGTCTTCATTAGTCTTCTCTTCGCCAGTTTATTTAAAAAAAGATAATTAGCATTTAGAGAATGGCTGCTAATTAGTCAAGTCGCCAGAGTCAGTAAGATCGATAAAACGTTGAACAAAATGACTTCTGGTATTTAGAATAATTCATTTCAATATTCTTGTTTTCTCGTGTATAAAGAAATTCAATCTGTGACCATTCCATCGAATTTTCAGTTATCGTGTAACTTTATGAACAATATTTGATATATTCATCTTCCTTTTTAAGAAAATTGAATGATATGAAGGTTTGGTTACTATTTCTAGCAGAGTCGGTCGTCAACATCGAGACTTCCTCATATATAAAATTTATAAATAAATGAACTCATGCGGCCCGCCAATTCATGAGCCTTTTCTCATGCGGCCCACTTCACGAAAAAGATTGCTCATGCCAGATTTAGCTACTTCCTGTTATTGTTATTGTTCTTGTTTAGTCACAAGTTAGCTTCAACAAAGCAGAATTAACATTAAAAGCGTTCCAACCACGACAAACTCGTACTATTTCAAATACAATGTGCATTGGACATCCTCATTTGATATGTCTTGCCATTGCTTCAAAAGTGATTTGAAGGACAATTAGCTGTTATTTCAACAGGTACAGTGACCACATAGAGATCAAACACATGCTCGAGGATTAACCTAAACCTGATAATCTAGTCTTATTTTCAGATACAGTAGTAAGTGGGACACCATTATCCAATTTGTCCTTCAGATCTTTTTAAGGTTAAATAGTATGTGACATGTGACTTGACTGCTATTTCTAGGAAACTGCGAGACCATGGGGAGGTTTTGTCAATAGACCCTTGTTATTATTATTGTTGTTGTTGATGTTAGTCTTGCTGTTGTAGCTGTTGTTGTTGTTGTTGTTGCTGTTGTTGCTTTCATTATTGTTGTTGGTGTTGTTGCTGCACATGCTTATGTTGCTGCTGTTATTGAAGTGATGCAGCTGTTGGTTACTGCCAAGGCTGGTGTTCTTCCTGATATTACCCTCCACCACTATCAGCACCACCAACTTAGACACCACCGCCACCACCACCACCACTTCCACTACCTCCTCCTCCTTCTCCGCCTCCTCCTCCTTCTTCTTCTCCTCCTTCTCCGCCTCCTCCTCCTTCTTCTCCTCCTTCTCCTCCTTCTCCTCTCCTCCTTCGGATCCCCTGGAACCCTCGTCGTCGTAACCGACGGAGTGCCACGACATCATTTCCGCCTGTTTTATTTCGACTTTCCCAACATCGCTTACTCTCTTACACTCTCGCCTCAGACCTGCACTAGTTTCTATTCCTTTATTCTATTATTCTTTTACTTGTTTCACTCATTTGATTGAGGCCATGCTGGAGCTTACCTCTCCATTTATTTCATTCAATTTGTTCTTTTGTACTCATATTATCCGGTCTGTGTGGCCCAAGGTTTCCTCTAATAACGTCGCCATTTATTCTTTACTCCAAAACTTCTTTATCTCACTTTCTCTTCCCATTAAGTCGCGTTGTTCTCGCTAACTCTCATCTTCTCTCGTATCAACGTCTCTCATTTTTAATTTCATCTTTTATCCTCCTACTGATATAATTCACGTAATCTCTCGTGTCCTCTCATCTCATAATCTCGAGTCTTCTTGATTTCATCTCTCGTGTATTCTCATCTCATCATTTCTGGTATCTTCTGGATCTCATCTTCTCTCTTCTCCCGTCTCATCACCTGTCATTTCGCCATCTCCCATCCTCCTCCTAACATTCTAACCACCACCGCCTCTTTTATCTTTCTTCTTCTTCTTCTTCTTCTTCTTCTTCTTCTTCTTCTTCTTCTTCTTCTTCTTCTTCATTTTTCCTCCTCTTCTTCCTTCTCCTCCTCCTCCACCACCACCACCACCACCTCCCCCTTCCTCCTGCTCTCTTCCTCTTCTCCTCCCTCTCATAATCTCGCCTCTCCTCTTCCTCCTCCCCTCTTGTTGTTGTTGTTGTTCTTCTTCTTCTTCTTCTTCTTCTTCTTCTTGTTCTTGTTCTTCTTCTTCTTCGTTTTCTTCTTCTCCTTCTTCATCTTCTCCTGCCCTCCTCATCTCACCCCTCCTCTTGCTCCGTCTCTTCCCCCTTCTCTTGTTGTTGTTGTTGTTCTTCTTCTTCTTCTTGTTGTTGTTCTTGTTCTTCTTCTTCTTCGTTTTCTTCTTCATTTTCGTCTTCTTTTCCTGCCCTCCTCCTGCCTTCTTCCTCCTCTTCTCCCTCCCCTCATCTCACCTCTCCTCCTGCTCCATCTCTTCCTCCTCCTCCTCCTGTTGTTGTTGTTGTTGTTGTTGTTGTTGTTGTTATTCTTCTTCTTCTTCTCCTCCTCCTCCTTCTTCACCTCCCCCTCTCCACCTCCCACCGTCTCTCGCTTCGTTACCTCTTTTCTCTTGTTATTATTGCTGAAGTTACCATCGTTGCCTTGGCTCTGCAGACCTCCCTCACTTCTTCGACTCCCCCACACCACATCAAAACCCCCTTCTCATAACCCCCA
>NC_068999.1:52822255-52823702 GCF_001194135.2 Octopus bimaculoides
ATGCTTATCAATGTGCAGGTGCATCGGTGTGTGCACATTTACAAACGGATATATACGTGTGTCCGCACATGCGTATATACATTTATGCAGATAAGATACTATAAATGTATGTGTGTGTGTGTGCGTGTGTGTATCTTTGTGTATATGTGTGCATGCGTGTGCATTTGTGTAGTGGTGTGTGTGTGTGTGTGTGTAGTTGTGTGTGTGTGTGTGTGTAGTTGTGTGTATGTGTGTGTAGTTGTGTGTATGTGTGTGTGCGTGCGCGCGCATGTGTGCGCATGTGTGTGTGTGTGTGTATTCTTTTATTCTTTTACTTGTTTCAGTCATTTGACTGCGGCCATGCTGGAGCACCACCTTTAGTCGAACAAATCAACCCCAGGAGTTATTCTTTCTAAGCCCAGTACTTATTCTATCGATGTCTTGTGCCGAACTGGTAACTTACGGGAACGTAAACACACCAACATCGGTGGGCAAGCAATGGCGGGAGGACAAACACAGACACACAAATACATACATACATACATACATACATACACATATATATATATATGCGACGGGTTTGTTTCAGTTTGTGTATAGGCTTTCGCGCGACTGTCTGTATGTGTGCGTGCGCACATGTTGCGCGCACGCGCATTATGCATTTCTATATTAATTTCTATATTAAATTCTTAATACACGATACAATACTATGCAATACTATACTATAGAAACCAGTTCTATGCTCCTCACGGAGTAATGTGGGCTACTTATCATCTGCACTATCAACCTGCACAATATTTCGTTTCTACAGAATAGTACACAGCATTGCACTCTACTACAGCGTCTTACTCTAGATTTTATCACCTGTTTAGACAAAACTCCATTTCTCTACAACTGTACAGCACAATACGCAATATTAATGGACGCCAAATTATTTCAAGGTCGACACATAGAAGTATTTTAACTGTACATTCGCGTACATATTCACACACACAAATAAACAATAAAATGCCCGTACCCACACACTCGCACACAACGAGCGGTTACACACATACACAAATGGACACAAGCACACACACGTACAAACCTACACAAACATACAAATGTGCAAACATACACACATATACATAGACGTTCACAGACATACACTGACATACAAACACACGTACACCACAGAGGCCGGGAAGCATTTAGAACACTTAGAAAGACATAAAACCATAGATTCAGATACAAACATACAGACTGACGGATTGAGAGAGAGAGAGAGAGAGAGAAATAGAGAGAGAGAGGGAGAAAGAGAAATAGAGAGAGAGAGAGAGAGAGAGAGAGAGAGAGAGAGAGAGATAGGGGGGGGAGAAAGCCACAGACAGGCAGAGGTACAGACAGACACACTCTGAAGACTAAGGAATGTGTTCCAATTTCCTGAATCAAAAGAACAAGGTTAAGAAAGGCTTGCGAGGCACCTATT
>NC_068999.1:52824333-52825436 GCF_001194135.2 Octopus bimaculoides
TATATATACTAGACTAGACTACTCGTGACTCGTCGGGTCATCAATAATTCAAGGTACCAGGAAAGTCAGAGTTTCCCCAGCAACGGAGTTTTGTTTCGTGTTTTTTTCTTTTCCAGGTTATTTTGCATGCTTTCAACGAATGTGATATCAAAATCACGCGTACACGGCTCCTTTCCCCAGAAAGAGAAAGATATGGCTGCTATTTTTTGCACGCCCTACTACCACGTGACAGGTATTTCGGGTCCTTTATCGCAAATGGCTGTTACGTGGTAGCTAGAAATAGCAACGAGATCTTTGGAGGTGAGATACGTTGAATGCACTGGAAAAAAAAACCTATGAAAAAATACTATTTCACACCGAGGTTACGAATAGGTCTTTTACGAAATATTTACTATACCAAGTAAAAATATTTTGCGCATCATAATGTGCCTATTGGAAAGGTTAGAGTTTCTTCTCTTTCAGGGTTAAGTTATTTTCGGAGAATTTTCCCATTATGCACCATTTTGGATATTTATATTCTCAAAAATCCCGAATATCTCAATAACCACTGGTCCGATTTATGCGAAACTTGTTTTATTCCGTTTGTATTCACATTTCAGGGGATATTTACTTTCAAAGTATTTTCCCATTATGCACTAGTTTGGCTGTGTAACATTACAAGCAAGCAAGCAAGATTGAAGCTCATTTTCAATGTAATATATTTATATATACATATAGAGTGTATGCGTGTATGTGTATGTACGAGTGTGTATATGTGTGTGTGCATGTGCAGTCACACACACACTTACATACATGTGTCGGTAACAACGACGAGGGTCCCAGCTGATACTATCAACGGAAAAGCATGTTCGTGAAATTAACGTGCAAGTGGCTGAGCACTCCACAGACACGTGTACCATTAACGTAGTTCTCAGTGAGATTCAGCATAGCACAGTGTGACAAGGCTGGCCCTTTGAAATACAGGTACTACTCATTTTTGGCAGGTGAGTGGAAATAAGGTGTCTTGCCTAAGGACACAACGATCGCAGGGAATAGAACTCACAACCTTAGGATCGTCAGCCGAATACCCTACCCACTAAGCCACACGCCTTCATATATATATA
>NC_068999.1:52826533-52827447 GCF_001194135.2 Octopus bimaculoides
ATAGATAAAGAAATAAATGTCACATTTGAAACCTCAGAAAAGTCTTGCATATTTTCACTGTTCCGCTTACAGACTGTGTTTGTAATGTGCGAATCAGTTTTCTTTTTCTGAAAATCCAAGCTTATCCCGACAGACAGTTAGATATATATACTTTCAAAATCAAGTGCTCCAATTATTATTGGTATAAATGTAAATTTGTAATCCGGATACAGAAGCTGGAGGTTTGGAAGCAATTGTCCATAATTATCTTCTTTTTCGATGTATGTATGTATGTATGTATGTATGTATGTATGTATGTATGTATGTGTGTATGTTTTGTCAAAGAGGAGTAAATCGTCAGTTGTCTGAAGATGGTTGTGTGGAATCATGAAAACCTTCGCTTCACATAGTAATTTTCGACGCTTTTCGAAAATTACTTTGCATTTATCTTCGTAAGTGACATGATTCTAGATTCTAAATGCAGCCTTGACGGGGTCTAAATAGAATGTCTATAATTCTTGATTCATGTGAAGGTTTCATTCCCCTCCCACCAGACACCCATACACACATGAGGATACTTACGTACATAAACACACACAAGCAAACACTTATAAAAGTACACATATGCTCACCATCGCATGGACATACACTTTATAGCAATTATAACTTCTCATGAACACATACATGCATTAAAACAACACGAACACGTTGCTGTGACACTCACAAGCGTCTACACACAAATGTTCATACACACGCACACACACACGCACACACACACGCACACACACACGCACACACACACGTACACACATACACACACACATATACACACACAAACGCGCACACAGAAGCACGCGCGTGTAAGTTCACTTAATCGCTAACAAAAACTCACTTCTAGACCTCCGCCCACCAATTTTGTATTTACAGAAATTATC
>NC_068999.1:52827789-52828621 GCF_001194135.2 Octopus bimaculoides
CACACACACACACACACACACACACACACACACACACAGAGGTATCTTTTATCTTCTGACTGTTTCAGTCATTGAACTGCGGCCAAACTGGGGCACCACCTTGAAGGATTTAGTCGAACAAATCGACTCCGGTACTAATTTTTAAAGCCTACTTATTCTATCGCTACCTTTTGCTGAACCGTTACGTCACGGGGAAGTAAACAACTTAACTGGTGGTGGGAGATAAACACATAGGTATATACAAATTTATATCTACGACAGACTTCTTTCAGTTTTCTCTAGCAGATCCACTCACGAGGCTTGAGTCAGTCCGAGGCTATAGCAGAGTGCAATTGCCGAAGGTGTCACGCAGTGGGTTTGAACCCGGAACCATGTGGTTGGGAAGCAAGTTTCTTACCACACAGCCACAGATTGAGTGCAAGTCACATGGCTAGACGTACAGATGCTGACGAATATGAACGGGAAAGTAAATACAGAAACACAGAAACGCAGACACATTCTCACAAATACGTCCTCCCTCACTTCGACGATGCACACACAGATCGTTATGGGCATTGAGAAATACCACTCACAAACACAGACACATAAACGTGTGTTTGCAAAACGCATACGTCCAAAAATACGGGCAAACGTACTTAATCAAACAAATTCTTAAATAAATGTATGCAAAGACATACGTGCGCACATACATATATTCATATCTTCGCATAAATGCACCGTGACAAAGATAACATAAACACGAAAATACGCACGCATTCACAAAAATATAACTATACATGCATGCATATATAACACACACACACACACACACACACACACACACACACACACA
>NC_068999.1:52829071-52831743 GCF_001194135.2 Octopus bimaculoides
TATATATATATATATATATATATATATATATATATGCATACACACACACGTAGTTTTATATTTAACAGCAACGAAAGCAATACGAGAGAAAGCGATGGCAGAGTATAGATATAGGTTTGACGGTCAATGAAAGCTTAAGAAGTTAGAGAGTCCTTGACGTTTCAAATTTTAGCTCTTTTTCAGAAAGTTAGGTTTGTTTGCAAAAATGTGTATAAGAATGATCCAAAGTTAAAAAGAAACTGTTGTAATAATAATAACATTAATAATAATAATGGCGATAATAATAATAATAATTATAATTATAATTATAATAATAATAATAATAATAATAATTATAATTATAATTATAATAATAATAATAATAATAATTATAATTATAATTATAATAATAATAATAATGATGATGATGACGATGATGCTAATTATTATCATAATCAATGCAGCGAGTTGCTTAGTGGCATTTCGTACGTTTTTAAGTTCTGCACACAAATTACACTGAGTTCGACTTTGCCTTTCATTAATTCGTGTTCGATAAAATAAATACCAGTTCAGCATTGGGGGTCAATTAATTGTAAATGCAACTAATTAATTTTCCATAATAAGATAGCGACACACTTTTCAGCATGACTTATTTAATAACACGTATACTTTGAAAATATAAGCCTTTAGACTACAGCAGTGGAAGAGTATTATAATATAGCGAATGTTGAAAATTGTCGAGAATAGGTATTTTAATCATAGCAAATAATGCATAATTTTGTGTAATTTTAAAAATTTTAATCGTGCATTAACATATTTAGTCCCAATACTAAAAGTATATGCTATGAATATCAATAATACTGTTTAATAATCAATTAAATGTAGATATAACGTTGACTTATTTCATATATGTAAGGCAGATATTGAATAAAGAAAAAATTTAATAAAACCGATTTCTTATCTGTATATTTACAATAAATAAATATATCAAAAGTGTGACAATCTCTGTACTCCAAGTGGTGCTATCTTAAAATGAAAACAATATTTACATAGGAAGTAGTAGTAGAAATAGTAGAAATTGGAGAGCGAGAAGACAGAGATGAAGAAGCGAAGGTAGAGGCGGGGTGAATTATTAGTTGTAATTATATAGATGGTGGTAAAGTTACTGTCGTAGACAATGGGAAAATGATAAGGGAGGAATAATTTCATATAAATTAGCTTGACCAACGGTATAACGTATTACTAGTAAGACATGCACATACATATACTCACATATACAAATATACATACACACATGCAAGCGTATATACGAACACTCACACTGAAATGAAAAAGGCCAAGAAAGGGTTGCTCTATTTCGTGTTTCGCTTATTTGATATCTAAGTACAATAAAGTGGCGAGCTGGCAGAATCGTTAGCACGTCGCACAAAATGTTTAACAGCATTTCGTCCGTCTTTACGTTCTGGGTTCAAACACTGCCCCGGTCAACTTTGCCGTTCATATTTTCGTGGTCGATAAAATAAGTCGTAGTTGAACACTGGAGTCGATGTAATCGACTCAGCCACTCCCCTGAAATTGCTGACCTGGTGCTAAAATTTGAAACCAATATGGAAATAGAATAGTGAAAATATCTTTCTTCTCTAGGCACAAGGCCCGAAATTTGTGGGAAGGGGGCCAGTCAATTACATTACGCAACTGGTACTTAATTTATCGACTCCGAAAGGATGAAAGGCAAAGTCGGCCTTAGCTGAATTTGAACGCAGAACGTAACGGCAGACGAAATACCGCTATGCATTTCGCCCGGCGTGCTAACGATTCTGCCAGCTCGCCGCCTTAATAGTGAAAATATCAACGCATTTATAAAGTTGAGAGTGTCATTCTTTACATTAGGGTGTTACACTCACGATCGCGAGATCGTGGTTTCAATTCCTGGAGAGGGGCCATTTCTGTTGAATAAATTCCAGTGACGGAACTTTGTTCCTTAGCCAATGACGCTTTCTTTCATGAAAAAAAAATCAGAGTTAAACAACAAAGACAAACATACATACTCACTCACGCACTCTCTCACACACGCATATATACTCATACATACAGGCGCACGCACATAACTTGGCTAGATTTGGTCTGTAAACCGGAGGCAAATTATGACAAACAAGAACCACCACCACCACCACCACCACCACCCTCACAATTACTACAATTCCCCCCTTCCATTTACACATACTAAGACATACTGTCTCACATAGAACACACACACCTGCACACACTTTCTCTGCTTTTCGGATATCTATAGTTTCCACACGTAAACACACACTCACATCCACTCCTTTCTCTTCTTTCTCCTCCTCTTATGAATACATCTACACAAATGCACACAGGATTTGCATACTCGCGCGCACACACAAATAAACACGCATACACATGCACATACTTCTATTAACTCTTTAAATCACTAAATACTCAGCAGCTTCTCGGTGGACGCAACCTTGAGTCGTTCTCCATTTCTCTCCCGTCAACTGTCTATCGATCTTATTACCTGTTTGTTTACCCAACCATCTATTTACCAACCTATTTATATATTTGTCCATCTACCTGTCTGTCTGTCTGTCTGTCTGTCTGTCTGTCTGTCTGTCTGTCTGTCTGTCTGTCTGTCTGTCTGTCTGCCTGTCTGTCTGTCTCTCTCTCTCTCTCTC
>NC_068999.1:52831753-52833162 GCF_001194135.2 Octopus bimaculoides
CTCTGTGTCTATCTATCTATTTGTCTATCTATCTATCTATCTATCTATCTATCTATCTATCTATCTATCTATCTATCTATCTATCTATCTATCTATCTATCTAACCGTCTTATTATCTGTCCATATGCCTGTCTTTTTCTGTTTATCTACTAGTTTATCCACCGGTCTCTCCGTCTTTTCCATCTAACTCCCTTTCTTTCTTTCTTTCTTTCTTTCTTTCTTTCTTTCTTTCTTTCTTTCTTTCTCTCTCGCTCTCAATCTTTCATTCATTTTTTTCTCATTCTATGCTACACAGACCTCTATGTGTCTATATTTATCCATCTCATTCACTTGGTCACCCTCTCCACTCTCAGAGGTACAAAAAGGTATGTGCTTCAGACAAAACTATAATATAGCATACATAATATACTGACCGCATACTTAATCGTATACTACAAGAAACATTATATGACTTCATTGATGGAGACATTTCAACCAAGAAGCTAACGGCACAACCATTTCATTCTCGCGTCTCTGAGGAAACAAATTTAAAATATAGAGCATGTTTGTAATAAAGACTCTTTATTTCTTCTATCAAATGAACGTGCTTTGTTTATGATACTTGCCAACTGCACATTGCACACCACACATTGCATATTAGCGCAGTTTCAAATTAATTATGCGCTATTCACGTATACAAAAGCCTTCATTATTTTGTTTTTCACACTGAGAGATCTGAAAACAGACTTCTTCTTATACACTGCATATGTTGACCCTATCGGGTGACACAGCACGATAAATGATAACGCTTAAACGAGAAAACAAGGACCATTGCTGAAATAGATAGGCGTGTGGTTTAACTTGATGTGTAACTAATTTTGGATTAGAAGGACGTATTTACTAGATTAGCTTGTCCTGGTTAAGTTACTGCCTTCTAGCGTGGGTGCAAGTAATACAGTTGTAGGTTTTTTTTGTTGTTGTCTGGGAGAGTTGCCATATCACTGATGATTATATAGTCAGTCTTTCGGCTAAAATGTTGCGAGTTCATATTTTTGTTTTCGATACTGCTATTCTAGTGGAGGCGCAATGGCCCAGTGGCCCAGTGGTTAGAGCAGCGGACTTGCGGTCGTAGGATCGCGGTTTCGATTCCCAGACCGGGCGTTGTGAGTGTTTATTGAGCGAAAACACCCAAAACTCCACGAGGGGGTGGAGTGGCAAACCCTTCTGTACTCTTTCACCACAAATTTCTCTCACTCTTTCTTCCTGTTTCTGTCGTACTTGTATTTCAAAGGGCCAGCCTTGTCACACTCTGTGTCACGCTGAATCTCCCCCGAGAACTACGCTAAGGGTACACGTGTCTGTGGAGTGCTCAGCCATTTGCACGTTAATTTCACGAGCAGGCTGTTCCGTTGATCGGATCAACTGGAACT
>NC_068999.1:52833477-52835239 GCF_001194135.2 Octopus bimaculoides
CGTATTCCCGAGCGTCATACTAATATATACTTTTGTTATTTACACCACCTGTCCTCGTCTGTTGTTATTTTTTGTATATTCTCCCATATATATATATATATATATATATGTATGTATGGACGTACGTACGTATATGTGTATGTATGTATGTGTGTGTGTGTGTTCGTTTGAATGTATACACATGCATACATAACCACATACACACACTCACACACACACACACACACACACACACACACACACATAAATGGTGTGTCAGAATTTTTATTCTTTATGCTTTATTTCTTCAATTTAAACTCATACCGTAGCCCCGAGTAATTTATAGAAATTTATAATTAATCGCTGAGCACTCTCCGAAGAATTATAATTCGCTTAGAGACGAGTTGAGATGTACTTCTCTAAATTCCTGAGGGGATAACTGCTTTCCCTCACATACACATCTCTTTCCCTCTCTCTTTCTCTTTCTCTTTGTCGCAATATGTATGCACACACACACACACACACACACACAACCCACCCTCCGCCAAATATTTATACATACATAATATGTGTATGTATGGATATAAGCATTTGCATGTATCTAAATGAGAGCGTGTAACAAGTGTATAGCGTCGCTACTTCTATTTCTGCTGCTGCTGCTGTTGTTGTTGTTGTTTCCATCGTGAAAACAAGAGATTTGTTTGAAATAGCTTCATATTTTTAATTTCGATATCCAATTCTACGTCTTGTAACAGGTCTTGAAATTCCTTTTGTTTTATTGTTCAATATTCAGAATATAAAATTCAAAAGAGCTTACCACCACCTCTACCACCGCCACCACCGCCACCGCCATTGTTACTACATTTATTATCTTAAAATTATTATAGTTATATCATTACTTTTAACATTCTTCTTCTTCTTCTTCTTCTTCTTCTTCTTCTTCTTCTTCTTCTTCTTCTTCTTCTTCTTCTTCTTCTTCTTCTTCTTCTTCTTATTATTATTATTATTATTATTATTATTATTATTATTATTATTATTATAATCATCATCATTATTATTATTATTATCTAATCTCAGATATATGTAAGTGCATTGTTCTCCGTCTCTCAAACCTTCCACTCCCTCTATTTTGTTTTTTTTTTCGTCGTTCTTCTTTCCAACAAAACATTAGACTGGGAAGAGCTGTGAAACGAAGCAACATGAAAGGCGAGTGGAACTTAGATTGTCTCAATGACTTGAGAAACTATAGAAGATAAAGACAACATCGGCAGCTGCTGCAGCAGCAGCAGCAACAACGATGACGACGACAATGACGATGACCACCACAACGACGACGACCACAACTAGAACAAGAACAGCAACAATGACAGCGATGACGATGCCAAAACGACGAACACGAACAACAGCAGTGACTACAGCAATGGTTACGAGGACAACGATTTGCGACAATAGCATAAAGAACAATGACAACAACAACGACAAGTATAAAAATATATATTGGTTTCAATTTAGGGGTGGAGGGGGTCTAGTAGATTGCATCGACCCCCAGTGTATAACTGATACGCATTTTGTCGACCTCGAAAGGCTGAATAGCAAAACTGACCTTGGCGGAATTCGAACTCAGAACGTAGGGAATGACGAAAGGCTGCTAAGCATTATGTCCGGCCTGCTAATGATTCTACCAGCTCACCGATTTAACAACCACTCTAATATTGGTTTCAAATTTTGGCACAAGGCCAGTAGTTCATCGTGTATATATATATATATATATATATATATATAT
>NC_068999.1:52835989-52836383 GCF_001194135.2 Octopus bimaculoides
TATATATATATATATATATATATATGCATATATATATAGACACACATATATATATATATATATACAGATACATACATGTATATTTATATATGCATACTTATATATATTTAATATTTACAAATATATTGCATATTATATGTACATATAGTGTACATTATATGTTATATAATTCATTCTTCTATGTTGCTTTCTTTTAAACCTTACGTGCGCGCGCAACACACACACTCGCACGCATATACACACATATACATACATATATAACTGTACATATATGTTTATGCATAGATGTGTGTGTGTGTGTATATATATACATACACATACACACACATATATATATATACAAACACGCACACACACACACACACACACACACACACACACACACACACACATA
>NC_068999.1:52836451-52839041 GCF_001194135.2 Octopus bimaculoides
ATATATATATATATATATATATATATATATATATATATATATATACATATATGTAGACGTCCATACTTACATATATGATTGTGCGTTGGTGTATGAGAAAACAGAGAAATTGCACGCGGTTGTTTGTGAAGTATGCAATTGTATTTAACGAATTCTCACTTTACATGTTGCTCTGGATAAGAAACAAAAGGTTTCTGTTGCAATTGCAAAATGAGAAACCTTCTGAAAGAATGTACTTCTTACAGTTCCAGACCAAAGCAGCAATGCAGAAATTTACGCCATTGATATCATACACTGATTACAAAGTGACATACATACGCAAAAACATACAACTACATTACCAGATATATATGTATATATACATACATACACACACGCGCGCGCGCACGCACACATACATACATGTGTACATATATGTCTGTGTGTACATATGTTAACATATGTGTATATGTATGTGTGTATGTATATATTTATATACGTGTATATATATATATATATATATATATATATATATATATATATATATATATATATATATATATATACATATATATATATATAGATGGATAGATAGATAGCTAGATATATGTGTGCATAGATATATATGTGTGTGTGTGTGTGATTAAGTTTGGTGGTACAAACGGAACTCATACATGAGTTCATCTATCTATCTATCTATCTATCTATCTATCTATCTATCTATATATATATATATATTTATATATGCATGTATGTATGTATATATGTTATATATGTGCATGTACGTGTTTCGTATACTTTTTTAATATATTTATTCGTCTGCTCTCATTTGATGAAATATTTTGTGCCCTTCAGTTGGTAAGGCAACAAAGTCCCTGTTGTAATGTAAGACCCCAGATATTGACAAAGCGGCCATTATTTGCTGTTCAATTATTTTAATTAAAAATGCTCAATTAAATATTCAATTGTAACTGAAATGAAATATTTCAACATAGAAAAGTCGAAATACACGACATAAAAGTCATTAATTTACCATTCAAATTGAATTATCCTTGCGAAATTTGCTAAAAATCTTTGATTTTTCTTGTTTCTTCCCCATCTTCATTTGTATTGTTTCATTTTCTACTTAATTCTCTTTTTTCTTAGCTTTTTAAATACTTTCTTTTATTTATGTTTTGTAAATATTGGCTAATTTCATAAAAAAAATTTTTTTTAATTTATACAAAATTATATCGGCTCTTGTTGCTCATATTAATGATGATGCTGCTGTCGTCGCTGTTGTTGTTGTTGCGTTTGTTATTGTTTGTATTGTTGTGTTTATTTAGTTAGCTTCATTGAATACTTTGTCTCTTAATGTGCACATTTAAAGTGCATTCATTCAGAATTCTTAAGAAATTGATTCAATTCGCGATGTTACGTTATCACTAAGCTAGCGTTATTGCCTTCTTACTCATTCATCTCAGTTCAAACAACAGTGTCTCCACCTTGTAGCTGCTTTTATCATTTACAAATAACTCATTAGAATATTCTTTGAATCGTGGCGAACTTTCATTATCATCAATATTATCATTATAATTATTGTTCATTATTATTATTATTATCATCATCATCATCATCATCATCATCATCATCATCATTATTATTATTATTATTATTATTATTATTATTATTATTATTATTATTATTATTATTATTATTATTATTATTATTATTTTTATTTTTATTTTTATTATTATTATTATTATTATTATTGCTATTTTTGTAGGTTGTTATTATTCTCATTATGATTAATATTATCATCATTTCTATCATTTTCATTATTATTAATATAATTATTGTTGCCTTATTTCTTGTTTCAATGATGTTGCCTCTGTGTATCTGTTGGCCATATTGTACACAGAAGAAATATAACAAAACGATAAACAACAAAACGATAAAAAAAAACAACAAAAACCAAAAAAATGTCCGATAACGAAAACCGAAAATGTTTTCTATTGTCACTGAAACATATTTTAATTTTTCGAATTTGCTCTTCTAAAATTAGAACGTATTAAATATGCTCTATTACCATTTTGTTTTTAAAATTGTTTATTTGTTTATTTACCTTATCGTATGTATTACTTTTAATTTTTTTTTTCACTCAATCTAAACATGTCATCTGCACCTGGTTTCATATATCGTCTGCCTTTTTCCTCCATTTTAAATTTGTTTTGAGATCAATATTTAAAAATAATAAGATAATTTTAAGCAGAGCAAGCGTTGTAGATCATCGGAGATGTATCGGCGGAGCGGAGTGGAGGAGAAGTAAAGAGTCTTTGCAATATTCACATGTTCCAGTTTTTGCTTGGGAATTTCAAAGGTGTTTCTTTCTCCCAACGGTGCATGACCAACGACCTGCAACGTTCGACAATATGTTACACTATTAATTGTAATCGAATTTCTTTCAAACCCATCTCTCTCTCTTTCTCTCTCTCTCTCTGTTGCTCTATTGCTCGTTCTCTCTTTCACATACTTAAACACAATCAGATACATACATACATACATACATATACACACATTGATACACATTTATATATAATCATATACCGTATATATGTATATATATATATAT
>NC_068999.1:52839127-52841222 GCF_001194135.2 Octopus bimaculoides
TTATATATACACGTACAAATTAATGTATGTGTATGAATACTTAAGTAACGATAAGAAGAAATAATTGGCGAGTTATGTATTGAGAAAGTTGTGGAAACACGAGAAAGAATATAATATAAAGTTTTGCTGTGTCATGGGAGAGTCACTATGCCAATATTAATAACATACATACAAGTTAAATTCCAGACTTTTATTATTGGTCAGTTGGTTAAATATCCAACTAACCAATCGATTGTTTGTTTAACTTGGTTAAACAGAAAGTCGTTTATTTTGTTATCAATTGACTAATAATGAAGGAATGGAATTCAACCAGTGCATGTGTTATTGATATTGGCATTATGACTCTCACTGGACCAACAAATTCACATAAACAATCTTGCAGATACAGAAACGAAGTACAATATCAAAACCACATATTGGATATATTCTAAAATAATCCACAAATAAGTAAAATTATGGAAATCTTAAAATATTCAGAAGAAATTAGTTAAAATGGAGGGTTGTTTTGAGGGTAGAGTGTGTGTCTATCGTCATCCAACATGTCATTCATTTTTCTTTTTAGACAAGTGGATGTAATTTGATGGCGATTTAGCAGCCATATCTACCAGGCTGGCCATTTTGTAAATGCTTTCGTGTTGTTTTCTAGTATTTCATATTGCTGCTGTTGCTACTCTTGTCATTGTGGTTGTTATTTAAACCGAAATAAAGCTCTGAATGAGTAACACACTAACAATCAATGCATTCCAACCATGACAATCCCGTCTTTACTTCAGGCAATGTATCTACAACTATGCAAATCCAATGTAAACCTTCATATTTTTCATGTCAATAAGATGTATAAATTCTAGCTGCTATTTCTAGTAAGTGAAAGGCAATTTTTAAAGTAAATTTTTGATTCCTCGTTAAAAACACAATTACCAAACATTTTGTTTTAGTCTTTTCTCTTTTATTTTCACAACTGCTAGATGACATTTTAAGCACAAAACATTCTATTGGATGGAATAAATAGGCGGTCTTTTACGGACCCTGGATGGAAATGAAATGAGTGTGGAGCGGCGTAAGAACAAATAATGCTCTATGCTCCGTTGTTTTTGCTGTTCTTTGTAAATAGGCAGAGTGCCAGTTGTATAAAGAGAATTGGTAAAGCTAACTGAATTGTGCTTCTCAGTGGCTTATTTTATCGATCTATAGGAAGAGAGAATAATAGATAAAGATTAACGACAACTCCACCGGGATGGGATTTGAAACTAAGAATGTTATGGCACCGAACCAAATAACTTTCTATTCTACACAGAAAACAGCAAAAATAACAACAGCAACATTAACTGGCCAGAGAGTCACTATGCGGTCGCTCAAGTTGTTAGAAATAGCAGCAAAAAGCTTCCTTAAATCAAGCAGCACGGTCTTAAACAAATACATTATATTTTTAGGCGTAGGCCCGGTTGTGTGGTTAAGAAGCTTGCTTTGCAACCAAAATGTTTTGAATTTCGAGTTGCGGCCCACCATATGACATCTTTAGCAAGTGTTTTCTACTGTATATATACACCACGGACTTCTACACAGTTTCTGCCAAATTCCCTCCCATGTCAGTGATCGGTTGTAGCTGTAGTAGAAAACACAGACACACACGCACACACTCCTACTAAAAATATATGACTGTCAAAACCATTATATTCCAGTTCGCTTCCAACTTTAATAGTGACAACAACATGAATAAGGCTACATGGATACGTTTTTAATCAGCATGAAATCTGAATGCAGCCGATCCAACTGGATGCAAATGAACACCACATAATAAGATATCAATACAGCAGAAACATATGTCAGACAGAGGTTTGAAGAGGATATACTGTGCAAAAGAATAATAATAGAAACTGTAGATGTATAATTCTCCATCTTTATTTCATTTTAATGACTTGGATATACACTCATTCAACTGTTTATAATCTAACGAAGCGGACTCAGAATTTACCCATCGAGTGTAATACATTGTGATTGCTTATTTTATATAATCCCAGATTATCCCATATCACTCAATGCGGTGAAACCAGATTTTGAATTATATATATATATATATATATATATATATATATAT
>NC_068999.1:52842281-52844173 GCF_001194135.2 Octopus bimaculoides
CTACAAATAATAATAATAATAACAATAATAATAATAATAATAATAATAATAATAATAATAATGATAATAGTAAAATAATAATAATAATAATAATAATAATAATAATAATAATAATAATAATAATAATAATAATAATAAGAAGAAGAAGAAGAAGAAGAAGAAGAAGAAGAAGACGAAGAAGAAGGATATTAATGTTACTGCTATTACTGCTATGTCCAAATAGCGAAACGACATTAAATATAATAAATGGCAACATTTTCAGAAAATATATGTAAATTATAAAGTTTCCTGAATAAAAGAATGTATAGTATAGCGTATAATGTGGAGAGAATGTATAATAGAATGGCGGAGAATGTAGACAGGGTTTCTTAAGACCGGAAATGCTTTGGGAATTGCGGTATTAAGTATTAAGAACAGATTTACAGGTCGCCTGACGTGGACAGAAATACGATTCTATGTGATTAAGTGCATCGTTACATATTTAGTTTTTAGGTCATTTTTAATCCCACACTTGTTGTTGTTGCTGTTGTTTTCGATGGTAGGCTTCCTCACAAGAGGAGAGGTTGATAAAAAAAAAAGCCAAACCCGGGTTCAGTCCCACTGCGTGACACCTTGGGCAAGTATAGCCTTGGGACGCCCAAAGCCTTGTGAGTGGATTTGGTAGACGGAAACTGAAAGAAGCCTGCTATCTCATACATATGTAGGCAATTATGCGGAGAAACAAACTTGATATGTCAAATATATTAAATGTATTAAATATATTGAATATAATAGTTTAGGTATGAAATACAAACTATGTATGATGCTTACATGCAAAATGAGAGAAAGCAAAGGTAGAGACTTTCAGATGATGAATTTTTAAGTATAAATATACAAAATAAATGACAAAATAAAACTAAAACAACCGACGATGGGCATAGCTGTAATGCCTATGATCTTAAACAAGTCTCGTTTATCAGGGTTGATCTAGGGCTAAACAAAGATAGCAGCAGTAGCAACAACTCGAATTTCTAGACAGCAATCAACAAAAGGCAATCTAAACGATTGGCAAAAATGACCTTTCATTATCGAGCTAACAAACAATTACATTAAAAAGATTATCACACACAACGGTCCAGTTGTTTTCGTTAGTGAAGCAGGCAGAATATAAAATGATGATTAAAACATAACGGTACCGTATCGATAAAGACGATACAGTGCAATATCTGTCAAAACTTACTAACTAGAAACAAAACAGAAATACCACTATCGCCACTGTCTTCTCGTTCTTTTTTCTCTCTCATTCACTTGCTCTCTCCCCATTTATATATGTATGTATACATACATAATACAACTATATACTTTTATGTATGTAGGACAGAATGCCTAGCTTTTCTTCCGGATCTTTATGTCCTGAGTTCAAATAACTCTGAGATCAAACTTTGCCTTTTATCTTTTGGGGTCAATAAAATAAAGTATTAGACAAGCACTGGGGTCGATGTAATCGATTTCCCCCTCTTCTAAAAACTGCTGGCCTTGTGGCAAAATTAGAAAGGGTTATAGGTCTACATTATTAGAGTTCAGCTGTGGCAGAGTAACAACTCATAAACAAAAACAAAAACAATAGCAATAGCAACCACCACCGCTGACACAACAAAGACAACAAAAACAATAATGACCACAACAACGTTATACAATACAGTTAATAAACTACTTGGTAAAACAAGATAGCATGAACAGCTACAACGGTGGTACATGTTCACCGTGTGATTAAATCTATTCAACGTATGAGATTAGTTAAAACATTATTTAATACAAGCGAAATATCTGCTCAATAAGAATTTATAAATCATTGCTAATTGAAGCCTCAAAGGTATATATCTATTTACAGGTTTATAAAAAATAGTATATAT
>NC_068999.1:52844701-52845772 GCF_001194135.2 Octopus bimaculoides
AGGTTAGCATTTTTGCAGCGGAAATGAATAGGAATAAAAAAAAAAAAAGATAAAACAAGACAAAACATAGCAACTAACAAAACTTTAACTGAAAATTAAAACCCAACAAAACACACACATTAAATATAAAACAAAAACACGATTAAAAAAAACTATATAACGTAACAAAATCAACAAATTCATAAACGCATGCTCTAAATGGGGTGGCTGGAGATTTCAAGGAGAAATTAGCCAATGGGGAAGGAAGCAAATTCAAGCAAAAACACCATTAATCAATGTTAAACATTCTTCATTCATTTCCATATTAGATCACTGTTTCTCCATTTCTTCTTCTCCCCGCCCCATCGTATTTTATTTTTTCCCCTGATTAATCAGTTAATGTTTGGTGTATTTGTAGGTGTGTATGTATGTCTGTGTATATGTGTGTGTATGTGTGTATGTTTGGTCGCGTATGTATGTCTGTATGCGTTTGTAAGAGCGCGTACGTGTGTGCGTCTCTTGTCCTGTGTTCTTTTTTTTTCTATTCTCTCAAATATATATTGTATTTACGTATGTACCTATGTACATGTACATCAAGTTTTATTTCTTCAATTCTCATTTTTTTAGTATCGTCACTACCGCCATCACTGTCTCTCTTTACACACTAGCACCACCACCACCACCACCACCACCACCACAACCACTACCTTACCAACATTACACCACTCACTTCTCCAAACCTTCTTCCATTCACCATTGCATCTCCATTCTGATTCTTTAGCTGTTCTATTTACGTAGAGTAAATTGCAAAAATGGCTGGCTTAATTTCATGTTGGTTCAAAACAGAACCGAAAAAATGAGATGTTTTATATATATATATATATATACATACATACATATATATATATATATACATATATATGTATGTATGTGTATATAAATATACACACACGCATACGTACACACACATATGTATATAGATAGATATATACATATATATATACACATACATAATATCTGATATATGTATATATATATGTATATGTATATATATATATATATATATATATATATATATATATATATATATAT
>NC_068999.1:52846966-52849696 GCF_001194135.2 Octopus bimaculoides
AACTAGCACAGCTGTGTCTTAATTAGGTGCTTATTAAGTTGCTAAAGGTCCGAGTAAATTTAGGTACCATTCCTCTCTGCTAATTAAAAGTTTATTCATTTCATTTTATTTCGTTCTACACCCCGCTTCCTCCGCAATGTTTTATTGTCCCTGGTAATGTTATTATAGTTGTATTTATTGTTGTTTTGTTGCTGCATAGATTTGTCTTGGATATGATTGTACCGAAACCGAATTTGCCATGCTTGCAGATGTTTTTGTAGTTATCGATGGCCGTTTCCTTGTCGTCGTCGTCGTCGTCGTTGTTGTTGTTGTTATCGATATTGTTATTATTAATGTTGTTATTATTATTAGTCTTTTTATTGTCAATGTCGTTGTTGGCGTTGTTGTATTCGTTGCTCTCTTACATTACATCCCAGATTATCAGAACAATATTGCTGGTCTATTTGTTTTGCTCCGCCCACCATTATGGCGAAGGCATCGCCTCAAAATAACTGTTTAATTAAAACGGAATTAATTGTAAATTATCACTTAATGTTGCAAAACTCTTCACTAATAAACAAAACCCGAACAGCAAACAAAAAACACCATAATTTGCCTATTACAAAGATGGCTTTTCTTTCTCTCTCTCTCATTTTCTCTTTCTCTTTGTCTCTGTTTGTCTGTCGGTCTGCCAGTCTCTTTCACTCTCTCGCTGTCTCCTAGGCATGAAGACAAACATACAAATATACACATATATATTTCATATGACTGATTGCGCTCGTTTAATAATTCAAGTAACAATGAAGTAACTCGCCAATTGATTACTTTTATATGAATGTATGTATGTATGTATGTATGTATGTATGTATGTATGTATGCATGTATGTATGTAAGTATGCATGTATGTACATATGTATGTCTGTATAATATGTATATGCATATATACACACACACACATACACACACACACAGACACACACACACACACACACACACACACACACACACACACACATATATATATATATACATATTTATTTGTATATGCCTGGATATACGTGTTTATATGTGTGTGTGTGTGCGTGCGTGAGGGTGTGTGAAAGTAAAGATTCTTGGAATGTTTCTCTGAATTGCATGTTGCTGATTATTGAATCAACTGATGATGTGATGATGCGACAGAACGTGACAATATATAAGTAGAAAAATTCGTGAACACATCGGAATATGATTAGTGAGTAAGATTTGATTGGTTGCCTATAAATAAGTAAATTGAACGTTAAAATGTACGATGTTTGCTTCTCAATTATCATTTGTAGAACACGTAATATACTCATCTATTCACAAGCAAAAATATGTGATATTTTCACGTCCTTAGGATCATATATGTAAAATACAGTAAAACTGAAGGCTATTGCTAATGTGGTTTGAGTCTCGATCAACAACTGCATCATATTCAATATATCGTCCTTTTTCAGGATATGTTGAGTTCAATATGGGAGAAATTAAGTATTTTTTTATTCAAGTGATAGGTGAAAATTCCTATAAAAATATCAAACGGAATGTCGATTAAAGTTCAATTCTGACAAGGCTCAAAACTTCTGGAGTCATTTACACGGGTCAATACGTGTTCTAATGGACCAATTGATTTTATATTTATTAATATTATTGGTAATTAAACTCTGTGTATTTTGGATAGTGAAGTGTTTAATTAATTTACGAGAATCGTTTTTTAATTGGGTTTTCTGTAAAATAATCATTATTTTGTTTGTAGTTTGCAAGAAAGGACTTACCTTGATAGCATAATATTTTCCAAATTCCCTTGATAGGAATGTGTTGATGTTAGAGTCGTCGACAATATATAGATAAGAGATTTCCATGTTCGTATCTTATTATACGTGGGTGGGCTAATTGTGGAGTTAAATCTTGCTTGCATTAATTTCAGACCTTCTTTTTAATAACTGCATTATTTCTTTCTATTTAAACTGACATCTGACTGTTAAAAGAAGACTCTAGAAGTAACTAATAGCGACTTCTCTCTTGAAAATGGACAAAGTTTGGCATCGTGGTGTTATCAAATACCTGCAGAAAAACGGTTTAGTCCCCAAAGACATCCATGCTACATTAAGTGATGACGCTTCAACTTTATCAACAGTGCAAAAGTGGGCAGCTGAATTTAAGTGGGGCAGAGAGAGGCTTGAAGATGACTCAGCGCCTGAACGCCCTACAACTGCCACACCGAGACAAACATTGATCGGGTTCACCGCATCCTGATGGACGACTGGCTATTGGCTATAAAACAAATAGCCAATGCTATAAGCATATCTTGTGAGAGAATTGAGAATATTGTAAATGAAGTTGACATGAGGAACGCTTCTACTCGGTGAGTGCCACGTCTGACACCTGATCAGAGGCGCACAAGGCTGATCACATCACGGGAAAATCTGACATTGTTTGAAGCAGATCCAACTGGTTTTCTTGAACGTTTCCTAATCCACGATGAATGTCTAGTTCATCACTTTGAGACAAAGAGACAATCCATGTAGTGAAAACACCCTCTTCAACAGCTCCGAAGAAGGCCAAGGTCGTTTCATCTGCAGGGAGGGTGACAACCTCCGTTTTATGGGATGCAAAATACATTGTGTCTATAGACTGTCTTCAAAAGGGCCACAACATTAATGAAGAGAACTATACGAACTTGCTGAGGCACTTACGAAAGACTATCAAACTATATATATATATATATATATATAT
>NC_068999.1:52850883-52851517 GCF_001194135.2 Octopus bimaculoides
TATATGCATATATATAAACATAAATACTCATGGAAATTATAAGCAGACTGAAAGAGAGAGAGAGAGAGAGGGAACGACAGAGAGAGAGAGAGAGGGAGAGAGGGAGAGAGAGAGATAGAGAGAGAGAGAGAGAGAGCAGAGAGTGAAATAGAAGAAGAGAGAGGGATAGAGACGGAGTGCGAGACGGAGCAAGAGAGGGAGAGAGATAGAGAAATAGAAAGAGCGAGAGAGAGAGAGAGAGAGACAGATGAACGGAGTGAGAGTGAGGCAAGTGGGAGGAAGAGGCGTTAGATAAATGCTTAGTCATATGCTGTAGCGAGTAGCGTTAGCTGACTTGCTCAAGGACATGCAATACAACGCAAACGCTTATAACGTGTCAACCGAGGCTGATTGCTCATTCGTTGCAGATGAGATTCTTGAAATAGTTACATAATTAAATATATAGACACACACACACACACACATATACATACATACATACATACATACATATATATATATATATATATATATATATATATATATCACAATAAGCACATAAATGTGAAACAAAGTGGGGAAAGTAGTACTCGAATACCAGAGGTAGAGTAATATGTTTTATTATTAAGGCTGAAAAGCATTACAAAAATATCAC
>NC_068999.1:52851995-52857433 GCF_001194135.2 Octopus bimaculoides
ACACACACACACACACACACACACACACACACACACACACACACACACACACACACACACACACATATACAACGGAAACATAATGGGAAGCATAATGAAATGCTCCAAAAACGAGGAGAAACTGAATACTTTTATCTTTTGTAATTTGCTTTTTCAGTCAGTGGACCGTTGCCACGATAGGACCCCATCTCAAACGTCTTTTCATCAACCACTGTACATATTTTCTAAGTCTTTTACTTATTATGTTTTTTTATTTTTGCGAATTGCTATGTCATGTAGACGTCAACAAACCAGCAGCGGGGTGGAGCTAAGTACAAGTACACACACACACACATTTGCACGACAGGCTACCACAGAGTTTCTGTCTACCAAATTCACTCACAAGCTGCCGCGCAGTGGGCCTGAACACGAAGCCAATTGGTTACAAGGAGGGCTTCTTAACCACGATACTTTATAATATTTAATTTCAAGGCGACAACCTATCAAAATCGTTGGCTCGCACAGCAAAATGCTTAACGGCATTTACTGCGTTTTTACATTCTGAGTTCAGTTTCTATGGAGGTCGACTGTGCCTTTCATCCTTCCAGGTTCGATAAAATAAGTACCTATTGAACACTGGAGACGACGTAATCGACTTGCCCCTCCTCCGAAATTGCTGACCTTGTGCCAAAATTTGATCTAATTTAGTATTTAATTTACATCTTTCTGTGTATGTGTTGTGTTCAAATCATTTTCTACAGTTGATCTTGTTCATTCAACATTTGTCCAATCAACATTCCCGTGAAAAATTCCAGATGTGATTGACGTTGAATTTTTCATCAGCCCTCAAGTCGCTATTCTAAAATAACAGTAATCTCTTGTCGGTCAGGGTTGGCCATGGGCCTTCATTCTGCATTTGAGCGCACGCTTGGTCAAAGTTATTTTTATGAAATATTCACAGTTGTGAACATTTAAGTGAGGATAAATAAATGTAGGTGTTATATTAGAACAAACTTTATCACGGTAATTACCATGAGAGAAGCACTCGTGTTGGATTTTTGAATTTTTAGCCAGAATGAGTTTCTCTCATGGTAATTACTGCAGTAAAGTTTGTTCTAATAAAACATCTACGTTTAAGGGGAGTTAAGAATTATCGTTTTACTGTATTGTTTCGGCACCTCGAGGACTTAGTTTAAATTTCGTCGAGGTCGAATTTGTCTTCAGTCATCTCAAGATCGACAAACGAAGTACCAAACGAAGTACCAAACGAAGTACCAAACGAAGTACTCGCAATCGGCTATGATGAAGGGGGTCAAGAAAGGATCGTTCACATCATGGCCTCACCAACTCTTCTTTTCGTGATCCGGCCTAAGAATGAACAACAGAAATCGTTAAGACTGGAATTCAACTCTTGCCCCAAGGAACACGACCAGCTGCTATTTGGATCAATTTATTCAGTAATGTTCAGCTAATAAAAATTTCCATTTATAAATCATTCAGCGAATTTCCCGTTAACACAAAAAGTTATTTGACGCTCATTCATCAAATGAAGACACCGGAGGCTACTTTGCTATGGACGAATTAACCCCGCGTTCTCCTGTACAAAGAAAAATAATATCCGCGTTGTATAACAGTACTTCTGCTCAGTTCATTGAAAGGGTTTTGATTATTCTGCCGGTGTTTAATTACATATAATTAAAATAAGTATATACGAGTGGGAGTTATAATTGGAGCGCACGTAAATTAAGACTGTATGTATACATTGTACGTGTATACAATTCCGAAGCATATTCGGTATAGTGTGCGTACGTGTATATATATATATATATATATATATATATATATATATACAACAGGCTTCCACACAGTTTCCGTCATAAAAATTCATTCACAAGGCATTGGTCAACCCATGACAATGGTAGTAGACCCTTGCCCAAGGTTCCGCGTAGTGGGACTGGACCCGAAACAGTGTGGTTGCAAAGCGAGCTTATTATCCACGCAACCATTCCTGCGCCTGCTATTTATTTTTTGGCGGGGATTTTTCAATTTGTACGAAATATTTAAGCCTGTTGTAAGTGTACGTGTGTTTGAGTACATGTGTGCGATTCCGTGTGCATGAATGTAAAAGGCGGTTAGTTAATTATATCAAAATCTGAAATGTATTTGTTTGGGGTTGCAATTTATTTAACAGCAGAGATCAAATCTTGGAATTTATATGAGAAGGGGAAACTGAGTGTGTGCGTATGCGAGTGTGTGGGCGATGGAAATGCTAATTAGCGAAAACGGAATTTAGGGAATAACAAAAGCTAAATTTGAACAACATTAATCGTTGAAACTTGAACTACATTAATCGTTGATAGCATCTAGCTAATATGGAACAACACGGATGCGGTAGTCAAACGGTTGATATGAATAAAGTCATTTGGTTTACCCGATTTGACATCGCTGACTATTATCCATCAATTTCAAAGGGGCTGGTGTCCAGGAGCGTGGTTGGCCCACTAGGAGTGGGAGGCCCCGCTGATATTGTCACATCTCTCTAGGAGAGGGAAACTCTGAGAGAAAACCTGTGACACTGACAATATTCGATGATGTAGACTAGTTGTTCTTTTCGTGTTTATTTTGCCCATGTTCAGAGAGTGGGATTGGATTTGTACAAATCCTGACCCTACGATAAAAAAAATTATCATGCACGCTTGATAAAATGTAAGACCTATCACAAAAATGGCTGGTCGCAGCGTTCGCATGTGTGGGACTTACGATCAAGCGACGGCAATACTTGAACACGAGTTTGCAGCCATCATATGTATGTATGTATGTATGTATGTATCCATCCATCTATCTATCTATCTATCTATCTATCTATCTATCTATCTATCTATCTATCTATCTATCTATCTCGCCAGTGCAGTGCCTGTACACGTTTTCATTCATTCATTCATTCATTCATTCATTCATTCATTCGCTCATTCATTCGCTCATTCATTCATTTATTGAATAATTATATAATATGTCATCAAGTTACCTTTACCTGACGCTACATTACATCACATTACACACGGTTTATTACTAACATCCTGGTTACTTCACCTTCAAGACGAGACACCAGGAATAGATTTTCATTGGTTGGCTTTCATCCTTCAAATACGCCGACGATGATACATGCTTCTTTGAGACAATCAAATCGACGAGTGAAATATAAAACGACTGATTCGAAGTCAGTGTTTAATAGGATATTGGTAGGATGTGTATCAATGGGTCAGGTGATAGAAACCGTGATTGGTTGCTTGCCGACAGTAATCATAGATGTATCTACTGATCGATATCGTTTTGTTTGTTTGCTTTGTTTACTGCTTTTTTTTTCTATTCGTTTATCCTTTCTTTAACTCCGAATCACTTTTAGTGATGTGCATGCGTGCGTATGTGCGTTCGTGTATCTATGTATGTGAGTATACACGCACACGCACACTCTGTTGGTTTGTCTGTCTGTCTGTCTGTCTCTCTCTCACACACACGCACACACACACGCGTACACACAAACAAACACACACAAAATGTCTGAGTTTTTGTGTGCGTCTGTGTGTATATCTATCTATCTGTCTACTTGTATGTCTGTCTGTCTGTCAGTCTGTCTGTCTGTCTGCCTTTCCGTCTGTCTCCCTGTCTAAATTGATGTAAATGTATACTTGCATCCATATATATGTATAAACATGTGTGTGTGTGTGTGTGTGTGTGTGTGTACAACGTATCCAATGCGCACGCGCACACACATATGTAGAGAGAGAGAAAGAGGGAGCGGGAGAGGGATAAAGAAAGAAAAAGGAAAAAATAGACTGATAGATAGATAGATAGAGAGAGAGAGAGAGAGAGAAAGAGAGACAGACAGACAGACAGACAGACAGACAGACAGAGAAACTAAGAGAGAATTTGTGACGCGTGGTGTGTGTATATATGTTCGAGGCTATGCGTTAGTGTGTAAGTGTGTGTGTTTATATCTGAGAGTGTTTATTGATTTCTGCATCGTTAAATTTGAATCTAATCTTCGAATCCACTTGAGTTACTTTGATGTGAAGATATGAGTTGGAACTACTAAGAATAACATCTTAGAATTGGTTCACTGACAGAAAGATTCCTCTGAGATTGATGGACTGACTTTATACACTACAACCTTTAGTTACGTGTTTTTGGAGTTCGAAATTTGCCGACTTCTTCTTCATCTTATATGAACATAAATATAAGGTTCTATAAAACACGGATTAGCTAGATATTTAAGGATGGGGATGATGTGTTCGGATGTATAATCTTCTTAAACCTGTCAACGAGAATAATATATATACATATGAGAAGATGCTGACAAGTCTCCGGCTTTAAGGGTATCTTGAAAGGCCTGGTTGAAGGCCCAGCCTTCTGAGTTCTTTTACAGGGCTTAAAAACATCTAATAAGCCTCTGCAATAAGTGTGTGAATCTGAGAGCGAAACATGTTGAATAGAATCCTAATTAACCGATCTTCCTGTATTTCCTTTTCCGTTTACCAAATCAACTCACAAGGCATTGATCAGGCCGGAGTTATAGCGGAAGACACTTGCCTAAGGTGCAAGACCACGTGGATGGAAAGCAACATTCTTAACCATACAGCTACACCTAACAACTTTCTGTAATTACGTGTTTTCTGGAAGAAAACTAAAAATGGTTTGTTTTGTCTTCATATTTTTATAAGGAAGAGTCTGAATAGATAAATGACATTACTGCGAAAATTCTAATTTTCTGTAGCAGAGAAAACAATTTTAAACTCATATGTTGCCAAAGCCAGGCCAGGTCAAGGCAAGCCAGGCCAGCCGGTGCCGTATTATTCTCAGCTTTCCATTTCATTCGGCTTTTCTAATCAATAATTCCTTCCAGAATGAAATATCTGAGTTATCATGTGATACCGTTGATCCATTAGTCATACGATATTGACGATCCACTGGTCACTTACACCATGCCACCATCGATCCACTTTTAATGATATCATGTGATGTCGTCGATCCATTATTTATGACATATGATTCCATGGATCGATTACCCGTATGACGTCATATGGCATCATCCTTCCATTACTCATAATATCATGTGATAGCGCTGATCCGTTAGTCATATGATGTTAGTATATCGTTTATTCACTGGTCATACATAACTCTCCAATTCTATTAGTCATATCTATGTATATATTTGATCCATTATTCATGTGATAAATGATATGGTATATAATGTCGTGGATCCGTTAGTAATATACGTCCATCCATCAATCCATCCATCCATACATACATACGTACATACATACATACATACACACATACACACACACACACACACACACACACACACATATATATATACATATATATTTACATATATATATATATATATATGTAAATATATACATATATATATATATATATATATATATATATATATATAT
>NC_068999.1:52857493-52858809 GCF_001194135.2 Octopus bimaculoides
TATATACATATATATATATATATACATATATATATGTGTGTGTGTGCGTGTGTGTGTGTGTGTGTATGTATGTATGTGTATGTATGTGTATGATCCATTAGCCATATGATAAATATGATATTACATGATGCTCTTTATCCTTTAAATTTATATATTTCATCCATTTGTAATATGATATCATATCGGTTATCAGCTAGCCATATGATACCTATAGAGTCGAACCATCAGTCATATATCGTTAATCTATTAGTCATATGATGTCATGGTATTTCTGACCCACCATTCCTATAATACGTTAAGATAGCGTTGATCCATTATCTTATCATATAATATATGATCCTGTCAATTCATTAGTCATATATCCCATGAGCATAGTTAATATATTAATCATATCACGCAAAACAGTTGATTCATTAGTTACTAACGCTTTCGTGTCCTTTACCCACAAGTCTTTTCAGAAGAGACCACGCCTCTTAGCCTCTATAGACTCACTTAACGCTAATATAAGGCTTAATGAGGAAGACTAATATTCAATTAATGAAATATCAGTTAAAAATCACTGCAGAATAAAGACCATTTTAACCCTAAATCAACCATGATTCAGTAATCATATAACTAAGTGCGTTGTAGCAATCACCATCGCATCTTTTTCTCAGACAATATTGTATTTGGAACTACATCTATATTTATGTACGACTTTTTATCTACACTCGAAGTCACATAGAGGACAGTTTGTATAAAGGAGATAATCATGTCTTCATAATATTTGGCAGGATTTGAAGTTTGAATTTGAAATTAAGTCTAGTCTTTAACCATTTATCTTTGAGGAAGATACTACTCCAAGTAGGTAAGGCCACCATATGGGGCAGGAGCGTTCTTATTGGCTTATTTAGTGGTTTGTTTATTCATTTTGTTTATTTATTTTTCTTTATGAAAAGGGTGATTTAAGTTGGTCAGAAATAGAGTTTGAGCAAAGATGTTTTCGACGTTGAGTATTATCTTCTGTTTAACAGCACTATTGTTGTTGTGGTTGCTGCTGTTGTTGTTATTCTTACTTTTGTTGTTGTTGTTTACCGCCTAGCTCAAGACGGGTCGAGTATGATCAAAAGTATTCCAATCGTAAAGACCTCCATCTTTTTCTCTACGTGTAGTTAACCCAATACTACTTTATGCACAAGTCTTTGGTCGGCCTGAAGCTATACTAGAAGACACTTGTCCAAAGCGCCACGCAGTGGGACTGAAATCAGAACCAGGTGGTTGGAAAGCTAGCTTCTTGCCACACCTGCGTCTATATATATATATATATATATATATAT
>NC_068999.1:52859984-52861855 GCF_001194135.2 Octopus bimaculoides
ATATATATATATATATATACGGAAAATTCACAAAAAAACAACAGACGAAGACAGGTGGTGTAGAAAATAAACAGATGTATTAGTATAACGCTCGGGAATTGAAAACATCTTTAACGTTTCGAGCCTACGCTCTTCCACAGAAAGGAACACAGAAAGAAATAAAGAGAGAAACAAGGAGAGAAAAAAGGAGATATATACAATGCATCCATATATGCATGTGTGTATGGGTATGAAATATATGCAAGTCTACGTATGCGTATATATTAGTATATATATTGGGTTAGCAAGAAAGTAGTTTCGGATTTTTAGTGTAAAGTCATTTTTTTTCATACAAAAATTAACTTTAATCGATCATATATTTTCCATTTTGTTCGATGACCTTTTGCCATCTTTCTGGTAACTTCCTGATTCCGCGTTTATAGAACTTCTGGTCCTGATCAGCCAAAAACTGGAGCAAGTGCGATTTCAGGTCGTTATCATTATTGTAAGTTTTACCATTCAAACAATCTTGCAAACTTCGAAATAAATGGTAATCAGACGGTGCATAGTCAGGGCTATATGGTGGATGTGACATCACTTCCCGACCCAGCTCCAGTTATTTTTCACGATTTAGCAAAAATGTGTGTAGTCTAGCGTTGTCTTGCTGGCCAATTCTTGCTGTTTTTCTTCCTCCAGTTTCATTAGTTGTTGACAGTGAACACGTAAATTGATCATTTACTTCCTTGGAAACAGCTCAAAATACACAACACCTTTGTAATCCCACCAAATTGAGAGCATGACCTTTTTTTGATGCAATTCAGCTTTCGATGTGGTTTGTGCTGGTTCATTACGCTTGGACCATGATTGTCTTTGATTGATGTTATTGATTCGATTGATATTATTGTAATGGTCGATTTCATTGCGTTTGAAATGCATATCGCAAATATTGATTCTTTGTGTTAAGTGAATCTCTTTCAAATTATGTGGTATCTAAATATCGAGCTTCTTAACGAGTTCAAGACATTTTAAGTGATTTTCGATTGTCGCGTGTGGTACATTTAACCTCTCTGCAATCTCGCGCACAGTTATATGACAATCAGATTCAATTATGGCTTTGATTCGGTCATCATTAATTTCAGTAGGTCGACCAGAACATTGGTCATTTTTGAGTGAAAAATCTACAGAATGGAAGTTTTTAAACCATTTTTGACATGTGCGTTCTTTTAAGCAATCAACACCATAAACTTCACATATCTCTTTGTGAGCCTCAGCAGCTTTCTTGCCTTTACGGAAATTTTAAAAAAAAGCAAAATATGGCGAAAATGTTCGTTTTTACACTCCATGTTAAAATTGATATTGAACTAATAGCTGTAAGCAAAATTACGTGCAATTTGCTTCTAAAATAAGCTAAAAGTAATGGCTATCAAATGTCAAAAGGAAAAAAATCATAACATTGACAAAAGTCATTAAAAATATCATAACTCTATTTGCGAAAAACGAAATTACTTTCTTGCCAATCCAATATTTATGTGCGTGTATGTACATATTTGTGGATGCGCAATGGCCCAGTGGTTAGGGCAGCGGACTCGCCCAGACCGGGCGTTGTGAGTGTTTATTGAGCGAAAACACCCAAAAGCTCCACGAAGCTCCGGCAGGGGGTGGTGGCGACCCCTGTTGTACTCTTTCGCCTCAACTTTCTCTCACTCTTTCTTCCTGTTTCTTAAATATCGCTGCGCTGGATTGACGTCCCGTCCAGCTGGGGGGAGCACATTCGCCATAGAAACCGGGAAACCGGGCCCATGAGCCTGGCTAGGCTTCAGAAGGGCGCAAAAAAAAATGTACATATTTATGTACGTATCTAAGCAGATATGTATGAATATACATGTGTTGTG
>NC_068999.1:52862033-52867261 GCF_001194135.2 Octopus bimaculoides
ATATATATGTGCGTGTGTGTGTATGCATAAGCTTATATATGTATATAGGTATGCATGTATATAAACACGCATACGTTTGTTTCTTAGTGTGTGCATGGGGTGTATGCGTGCTTTTTTGTGTGCATGGGGTGTATGCGTGCTTTTTTGTGTGAGTGTGTGTGTATATTTATTTATATGTATATATATATTTACTTATTTATATGTGTGTGTATATATATTTATTCATTTATATACGTGTATATATATTTATTCATTTATATATGTGTGTATATATATTTATTCATGTATATACGTTCATGTATTTTTTATTTCTGGTCTCAGTGGTGTTATTCTTATTGTTTTATTATTCTCCCCTTACTACACCACCCTCTCTTTATCTACTTCATGTAGATCTTGCAAGGAATGCTGGGTATTTTTTCATTAAAACTGAGCAGCAGCAGCAACCATTTTGAATGTGCAAGTTATTTAAAAGAGCAGAACTAGGTCAACCACATCTGTCGCTTATCTTATTATCTTATGTTATATTTGCATATATAACAAGATTGTTGTTTCATTATTTTGTATACACATTTGTAGACACAGATACACATACACACGTGCATATACACACGCACTAACGTACAGATTTGCAGATTTGCAGCACGTTCATACCGACTCTGTGTGTATCTGCATACGTCTTTCTTTCATTGATTCTCGTCTTTCGCTCTCACTCACGAAGACACACTATCGCATTCATTACACAAGCATACATACACAATCGAAGACACAAATACATGTAGATATTCTCTCTCCTTATCTGTCTGTCTGTCTGTCTGTCTGTCTGTCTGTCTCTCTGTTTATCATACGCACGTAACACACACACAAACACAGAAGCACACTCGCATGCACACGTGCATAGATTACCAGGTATAGATTTATTCGCTTTCTGTTTTTCTCTGTATCTAACTCTCGTCACTCATACGTACTTTCTCTATCTATCGACACACACACACAAACACACATAACCCCCCCCCACACACACACACACAAATAAACGTACTTCCTCACAGAAATATATATATACACACCTTTCCTGTCTCTTACATCTGTCTTACACTGTCTTTTCTCTTTCTCACACGCATTCAAATCCTTTCTATCTATCTATCTATCTATCTATCTAGCGTCCGCAGACGCACGTACGCACACATTCTAGCGGCTGTACCAGACGTTACCCAAGTTTATAGCAGGTATCTCAAAAACTGACATGGCCTGCCTCTCCCTTCTCTTGTCTGTGACTGTCGTAACACGTGTGCCTGCATATCTGACGATGTGGGAATGCATGTGCGTATAAACGTGTGTGTATATGTATCTATGTATATATACTTAGTTTACGTATTTATATCTATGCATATAAATATGGTTGTGTGTATATCTATGTTTATCTGTCTATGTGTGCATATATGTAAGTATGAATGCTTGTGTCCTCATGCATGTGTGTGTGTGTATGTACGTGTATGTATCTTCACATGTACGTTTGTATGTGTGCCTGTGTGAATCAGATGCATTTATTTTTACTACCGTTGGTTCAAGATAGTTCTCTCGATAGCTCAAGAGAGCCTTCTTCGTTGGTTCAAAATGACTCTCTAGTTGGTTCATTTGAATCTTCATCGTGCGTTCAAGATACTCTCTCCTTGGTTCAACAGGATCATTATTACTGGAAAGGTATTCAGCGCTAGATTACACAGGGTAAATTGTAACTGATTGACCAAACTGAATGTAGATTCAACATGGCCATTTTACTCCAAGAAAGGAAGTGCTGTTATTCATTTTCTTTTTGTTGTCGTAGTCGATGTTGTTATTTGGACATAGGTTAGTCCAAAATGAGCAGATCAATGAATGATGAAATGATTTCAAGCTGTGTTCATCCTGTATTTTCCGAAACACGATACATCAGCAACAAAATATCCATGATTTCCTTCTTTTCCTAGAAGTAAAGGTTCTACTTTAGTGGAGATTTGCCTGCTGTTTCTAATATATTGAAATACCACGTAAAGGCTTCTCGTTGCAGATCGCTGGGCGTCATAAATCTATGGTATATATATATATATATATATATATATATATATATATATATACACATATATATACATACACATACTGAGTATAGGGCAAATGAGTTGACCCAACTATATGATCAGTCTCAGCTGTGTTAGATATCTAGTTATTAAAGAAAACGCTATATAATCGATGTACCGTATTTGGATCGCAAAAGAAGTCTCTCACATAAGACATACATCAATTTTACCAAGTTTATTTTGTGATGTTTCACTTATTGAAAGATATTTTTAAATGATTTTGTTGGGGAAAATCCGTGTTTTTTTTTTTGGCTATGATATTTCGAGTTACTGCGATCGATCACCTGGGTGGCACACCTCTGCAATAACTTTGTTGCTTTCCATTCATTGCAGAGAATTTTCATTTAGATGATTATAAACGTTTCTTAATGTAACACAGAGATTAGATAATGTAAGACACATATTAAATATTGGTTATGTATTCTACGGAAGGCGGCATAATGAGTTGATGCAACTTCTCCACATGAATTCTAACGTACAGTTAGCGATTTTTCGTAAGGCTATGCTAACAGTTTGTGATATTTTAGCTCGTTTTATTAGTAGGAATCGTTGTAACTACCGGAGTAATGCGTATCCAGAATCATAACCTGCAATATTTGATATCCCATCTGTATAACACGGCCTCTTCTCGAGGCAGGGGAATTTTTAGATACATTTATGAATAAAAAATATATCACTGGCAAATACGATTCAATATTCTTTCCAAATTTGGCAAAAAAACAGTAATTTTCAGAGAAGTGGTTAGTCGTCTGCTTCGACTCCGGTACTTATCTGATACTATATTTTATTGACTCCGAATGGATAAAATGCAAAGCTGACCTCAGTGGAATTTGAGCTCAGAACGTAAAGATGTAGATAAAATATTGCGAAGCATAATTTCTAATGAGCTAACGATTCTATCAGGTCACCCCATTTATTATAAACTATTGCTATTGTCTGTATTCAGCAAACAGCGAAAACTGGGAGAAAATTGGGAGTACATTCTAGGGCGAGATTAGGGTGCTGAACGCCCTGACACCTACCCTGTTTCACAGTAGTTTTGACAAAAGACGAAACATTGGCATTTCGCTGGCATTTCCAAACTTTATCAATCGGCCATCATATAAATATGTGTGTGTGTGTGTGTGTGTGTGTGTGTGTGTGTGTGTATGCACATATTTGCAAGTATGTTCGTATGTATTTGTATAAACAAAACAAGATATTCATTGTTTTTCCTAGGCTAATTAGTGTTTTGTGGTTAGATTTAATCAGTTAGTTGGCTACGAACAACGGTCTTTACCATATTACTGACGCTGGCATCTTCTCCAGCTCGGGGCAGTTCTTAAACATATCTTTGTAAATATGGCACAAGATGAGAAGGAATCAGGCGACTGAGCTGGCGCTTTGAACAAATGGCCGTTTATTTTTGCTTTGTTGCAGCAGGATTTTGTTCCGATTGGCTTTCGCACTCTTCCACTTCCTCCTCGTCCTCCTCCTCGTCCTCCTCCTCGTCCTCCTCCTCGTCCTCCTCCTCGTCCTCCTCGTCCTCCTCCTCCTCATCATCATCATCAACAACAACATCATCATCATCGTTCAATTCTTTTCTTCCTTTTCACTTTTTTCTTCTATTCATTTTTTTTTTCACTTGAAGGCTTTTCACGCTATTATGATCACTGCAACTCAAAATAAAGTTACTACTACTACTACTACTACTACTACTACTACTACTACTACTACTACTACTACTACTACTACTACTACTTTAGTCCCGCAACACACAATTTTTGTGTGAATGTTTTTAATTATACATGTGTGACTAGAGACAAAAAACTATCACGTGTTTTTGCACGTGAAAAGATAGAATTTTAACATGCTCTATACATGCCAGTTGAATAGATGAATGTGTGACGCATATTCTAACGTTTCTTTTCGATGACCAATATAATTACGATGTACTGTTGACTCATAATATATAGATGTTTTCGAATGTCTTCTTTGTTGCATATTGTCACGCTGCTTCCCTACTTCAATCATATAAGTGATTTGTTACGTGCAATTCAAGGCTACGATTTAAGAAATTTCAAATTACATTGTGATACACAAGTTCTACATCACGTATAGAACACCTACTTTTCTCACTTTAGTAAACACTAACGTTTACCAAACCAAAACAACAATGTTATTAGTACACACACACACACACGATCCAAAACAGACTCAAATTGGACTGGTGTTGTTCGGTGTAGGCAAGACTTATATACTGAAAACGGTAAAAAAATAAGTGCAGTGAATTTTCTGTAAAGAGTGGAAAATCCAGCGTTTCAGGTTTGGTCCTTCTTCAGTCGAAAGGAGATAAATTAATGAGACAGCGGAGTTTTAGATCCCCTAATATATATATATTCCCTAATATATATATATTACAAAATTTAGCTAGGCTATCTATCTGGCGATATGTACCTGTGCTATACTGTTCAACAGAACATGCTTATCATTTTAACCAACATTGTAAGTAACAGACAGTTATAAACACCTTGTCTTCACAGTATCTCCGGGGACAAAAGAAACAAAATAAAATGTATTCGGCCAGACAATTTTCAGATATATGTTGAGATTTCACTAGCAAACGAGTACTCGCTTTAACTATTCATAAAGACACCGCTTTTAAACTTACTATTGCTGCATATAATGACAAAGTCTTTCTCTATGTCTATCAAAGAGAGTTGGTTAAAATCTATAGATGTGTTCTGAAATAAAGCAAAGCATTGAAACAAAACAACAGTTATTTATTTGAAATAACCCATAAAACACACACACATTAGCTTTCATATAAACTCACATATATATGTACACATATAGCAATTAATAAATAAGAAGACTCTACCCTCAGAATTGCATCACGCTTTCACTTGTTTCTATATCTTTAATTATTAATTTCAAGAACAGTTATTAATTACATAATGCCGTCAGCGTCGCCCGTTCTCACTCTCCACCTCTCTCTCTCTCACACACACACACGCACAAACACACGCACACACATAGTCTCAAACATACATACACACATACACACATACTTATTTTTGCATATATACATTCATACGTACTTATATATATAAACATACATATATATATATATAT
>NC_068999.1:52867546-52868181 GCF_001194135.2 Octopus bimaculoides
TATATATATATATATATATATATATATATATATATATATATGTATGTACACACATCTACACAGTCATATGTATGTATATAAGTTATATTATGTTATGTTAAATATCTACACTACACACGTATCCGTTTTCCTTTTACTTTGAAACTAGCTTCTTGCGATTACAAACGCGGATGACGACACTGACGTAGCACACCGCCAGCCATAACGCGGCTTCAACCAGGGCCTGTTACGTCAGAGAAAGATATTCAATAGGAAATATCTATGAATGGTTCACATTATTTGTGACTCTGATTGGCTGCTGATAATATTTTCGTCTGTCTCATCTGATCGATAATATTACGTCTTATTCATTGCAAAGCCATCACTTATGTGTATACATCTGTGTGCTTATAAGTGCTTGTGTATATATGTTAGGTATTGATTTATAGATGACTGAGTATGTATCTATTTTCGTATTTTTTTTTTAATGCAGTATCTTTTGAATGAAAATATTTAAGTGGTTACTACAATTCCTGTCAACATCAGGCCAACAAAATGCTCTCTATATGTATGTATGTATGTATGTATGTATGTATGTATGTATGTATGGACTGGAACTTCAAGTTAGACTTAACGGTTCTTTCAACTGCTTGAAT
>NC_068999.1:52868191-52870382 GCF_001194135.2 Octopus bimaculoides
ATGTATGCATGTCGGTATGTATGTATATATCTATATCTATCTGTTTATATATATATATATATATATATATATATATATATATATATATATCTGTGTGAATGTGTGTGTACATATATATATACATACAGACATATATATATGTATATATACATATGTATACGTTAGTATATATGAAATGAAAATTAGTTAAGAGAATAAATAACTGAGAGTGCGCGTGGTGTGTATTTCAATAAAAAATAAATAAGAATGAAGTAAATAACAAGGAAGATAAAATCTTAATTTATTGAAATTATCTCGGATTCTAGAGAAAGTAGACCAATCACTTGGTGGCAGTTTGGCATCAACACTATTTGAGAAAGTTTGATAATCTCATTCAACAAGAAATTTTTCAAAACTGATATCATTAGAAGAAAAGATAGTGTAATCATCTGATGACGTCTATTGAGGCAGAAACGCGTATCTACAGCTGTTCTGATGCCTCCATTCAATGAGACTCTCCTTTTGGAGGATTCTTGATTCCTGAGTTAATCTGATCTACTCATCTGGAGCTAGTACCAATTGTTCCCAAGCAAGTGGTCTCCTCTCTCTGAAAAAAAGGAAATTTTAATAAATCGAGAATTTATTTTTGAAATATACATGGCTGTGTGCTAAGACGCTTGCTTCCCAGTCACATGTTTCCGGTTTCAGTCCCAATGCGTAGCAGCTTGGACAAGTGTCTTCTACTATAGCCGACCAAGTCCTTGTGACTGAAAGAAGCACCATCATATATGTACATATCTATGTCTACGAATATATGTGTCTATGTTTGTCGCACCACGACTTGACAATTAGTGTTGGTGTGTTTACGTCCCCGTAACTTAACGGTTTGTCAAAGAGACCGATAAAATAAGTACCGGGCTTTAAAAATATGAGTACTGGGGTCGATTCGTTCGACACTTTTTCTTCAAAAAGCATTAGTCAACCACAAAGTATGGTGAACGACACATATACGATAGTTTGACCAAAAGGACTGGGTACTGCAAGCAGAAATAAATATTGAAAAAACAAAACAAAAAAAAACGCATTTGGCCAAATTTGAACATAGGAAGTTTAACATAATAGCAACGATATATATATATATATATATATATATATATATATATATTTATATATATATACATACACATATGTTATGAGGGAGAGACTTTGGTAAGTACCTGATCGATGTGGTCGTACACCAATGATGATAATGACGATGACGGTGATGAAGAGGATGATAATACTGATGATGATGATGATGATAATGTTAGTGGTGGCGCTAGTGATGATCCCGACGATAATTGTTTACATTAGCGCAAGTCCCTAAGTATTCTTAAAGGAAATTGCATGCCTATTTCACTCATATCACACAGCATTATTGGGTATTTACTTTATCAACTCCAGTGGGATTTGAACTAGGTACGTAAAAAAGAGTGGCGGGGGCTACATAAATTAGATATGCTATTTGGTTTGACACCCCACTGATTCTATGTTTAATAGCGAGTTGAGAGGAAGGAGCAACGCCCATAAGTCCTTGTAGTCATTCGCAGATTACCGAGAAGGGTGTGGTTGATGTTAGAATTTAATTTCTGTCGATTAGAGCCTACAGGGGGAATAAAATGTGGCTGCGGGTCGGGCGAAGGAAATTGCAGAGTGTTTCAATTTGAAGAATGTAATATAGAAATGATTATGAGACAGGTGTGTAGAGAAGGGAGAAACTAGTCGATAAAAATATGGAATCAGCTCTTTCGCTTAGAAGAAGCGGAGGATATTGTTGATGGTTGGGACGAGGGAAGTAATGGAAAGTAGACACAGTGCGTCTGTGAGTCAGTTGTTGTTGCAATTATTTCTTGGTTCCAAGGCAGCGAGCTGGCAGAAACGTTAGCACGCCGGGCGAATTGCTTAGCGGCATTTCGTCTGTCTTTACGGTCTGAGTTCAAATTCCGCCGAGGTCGACTTTATTTTTCATCCTTTGGGAGTCGATAAATTAAGTACCAGTTGCGTACTGGAGTCGATCTAATCGACTGACCCACTCCCCCAAAATTTCGGGCCTTGCGCCTAGAATAGAAAAGAATCGTTAGCATGATGCGCAAAATGCTTAACAACATTTCATCCGTCTTTAGTTCTGAGTTCAAATTCCACCGTGGTCGAATTTGACTTTCATCCTTTCAGG
>NC_068999.1:52871405-52871765 GCF_001194135.2 Octopus bimaculoides
CACACACACACACACACTCATAGCTTAGAAACCTGTAGGAGTAAATCATCTTAACACAGTGCATATATCTAACACTATGCCTGGCAAACTTCAGCTCTGAATAATCATAATATATTATTATTGGTATGCTAGAAGTTAAAATACATATTACACACACACACACACACACACACACACACACACACACACACACAAACATATATACCTATACCTACCTACCTACCTACATACATACATACATATATATATATATATGCACATACGTACATACACGTATACATATATACATACAAATATATGCACATACATATATGTATATATGTATGAATGTGTGTGTATGTATATGTATATGTATATATA
>NC_068999.1:52871775-52873756 GCF_001194135.2 Octopus bimaculoides
TATGTATATATGTATGTGTATGTATATATATATATACATATATACACATACACACACACATATCGGTTTGTGTCTGTGTATCTATATATATGTTCAATAAGTTATAGCCATAAAACTTAGCGGATTTCTTATATCCAATAGCAAGTCTGGTATATTTCAGTTGAAGATAATAGCATGATATTATCATTGATATATTTGAATTAAACAACACCAGCACCAGCACCAACACCGCCAACATTACCAGCAAAACCATCATCAACATCATGGACACCACGAGGATGGTGCTGATGATACTGGTAATCACGAGAATGATCAAAGTCATCATTACCACCGTCGTCGTCGTCGTCATCGTTGTCATCATCATCATCATCATCAATATCTTCATCATCATCATCGCTATAATCAATGACTGTAAATTAAGACGATTTCCCCTTTCTGTAATATGAGCAGTTTTAGAGACGGCTGAATAACAATGGTGGAGGATGATGGCGTATGGGTAGCGTTAGGGGTGGTAGTGGTGGAAATGATGCTGGTGATGATTACGATGATGCTGATGAACGCTACTATTGTTGCTGCTGCTGCTGCTGCTGCTGCTACTACTACTACTACTACTACTACTACTACTACTACTACTACTACTACAACAACTACTACTACTGATAATAATAATAATAATAATAATAATAATAATAATAATAATAATAATAATAATAATAATAATAGTAATAATAATAATAATAATAATAATAATAATAATAATAATAATAATAAAATAATGATTTCAAATTTTGGCACAAAGCCAGCAGTTTCGAAGAGTGGATAAGCCGATTACATTGACCCCTGTGTTCAGATAATAATAATAATAATAATAATAATAATAATAATAATAATAATAATAATAATAATAATAATAATATAACATACAGAAAATTGCACTACTGGGTACTGCACACATTCTACGCAAAACACTTTCAATACAGTAAACATAAGAGCACCACAGCAAACCACAGCACATACCCAAGGCGCACAGAGCTGCGCTCGGTAGTGAAGTGAAAGCACGTTATAAAAATAAAACACGTTATAAAAATAAAACTACTGAATAATAATAATAATAATAATAACAATAATAATAATGATAATAACAAGAAGAAGAAGAAGGTGACGATTATGATGATGATGATGATGATGATGATGATGATGATGATGGTAGTAGTGGGGGGTTATAGTAACGGAGCGTATGATGCTGCTGCTGCTGATGATGATGATGATGACGACGACATCGAGATGTCTTGAAAGAATAAAGTCATGTAACTATAATTTCCACTGCATGTTCTCTTTCGCCGGTCCAAGTAGCAATGTCAATACTCTACTGAAGAGATCTAACATAGACCAAAACGCATGTCCCTGGTTATCACTTTATTATCAAGATCAAAATTATTCCACCTCCCTGTCAATACTTGCCTCAGTTATTGCACTATGGACAAATCGCACACTATCTCAAGGGTTTGGTCGAACAAATCGACTCTAGTGCTTTTATTTTTTTAAAGTCTGGTACTTATTTCATCGACCCGTTTTGCTGAATCGTTAGGTTACAGGAATGAAAACAACGCTAAAGTCAATTTTCAAAATTTCTGATCTAAGCGTCTTAATCTGTTTTCAGCGGTGTAGAATTTACAATGTAATTATTCTTTTTCATTCCAGCTGCCATTATATTAAACATTTGCGAAAAGTGACCGTGCCACGCTAAAAAAATTCAGCAGAACTGTCAGATTTTCAAAGAGGTCGTATTGTCGGACAATCTGAGGCTGGTTTTAGCCAGCAAAAAACTGCCGAAAGTCTTCAAATTCCTCTTGCTACTGTTAATAGAATTATAGTGCAATTCAAAAGCCAAGGAAAAGAATCAACAGATTCTCGTCCTGGCGGACATGGTTCCTCAGAAAGGAAGCTTCGCTGTTTGAAGAGAATTGTGGAAAACGAACCC
>NC_068999.1:52873766-52874238 GCF_001194135.2 Octopus bimaculoides
TATGTATGTATGTATGTATGTATGTATATGTATATATATGTATATATATACATATATAAATGTGTATGTATGTGTGTGCACATGTATGTGTGTGTACATGTGTGTATGTGTGTGTATGAGAGAGAGAGGGAGTCTTACATAACGTATGAATATGTTTTGATATACATAACGCGAATGATCAATATAGAAGAATTTAGAGAATGTTTGTATCCGGAATTAGTCTCGAAGAACACAAAGAGTTATTGTTATTTGCTTTCAGTCCGCCCCCACCACGCCTCCTCTAATTTTCTAAAATTCTATAATTGTTCAATTATATGTATATATAAATAATCACCCGGTGTAATAAATATTTCGTGCGCATGTGTAAGTGTGTATATATATAGAATGTATGTATGTATGTATGTATGAATGTATCTATCTATCTATCCATCCATATACATATATTTATATATATGTATATAAATGTATATAT
>NC_068999.1:52883683-52884054 GCF_001194135.2 Octopus bimaculoides
TATATATATGTATATATATATATATCAACTCACGCTCTCAGATAAACGTCCATACTTGTAAATGAATGGGTGTGTATCTGCATATTCGCAAACATTATGATAATTCTACACTGCTTATCAGACTCTGGAGACTGAGCGTGTATATATCCTCACTACTGTTGCTTTAGGCACACCGTCAATTCCACTCGATGTTGAAGTCTCCTCCCTCGCTTGCAACGTGTCTAGAAACTTCTTTGTCCTCTTCAACCTTCTCAAAGATGGCTGACTTTCTAAGAAATTGCACAGCTCGGACGACATGCGTACATGTTTCTATGCACGTGTGTATGTGTGTATGCGTGTGCATGTGTGCGTGTGTGCGTTTGTGTGCAAAG
>NC_068999.1:52884450-52887756 GCF_001194135.2 Octopus bimaculoides
TATTTACTTATGCATATATATATATATATGTATATATATATATATGCGCATATATATATAGATATATAATGTGTATGTATATAAATATATATTATGTCTGTATATATATATATTTATGTGCTTGGCTGTATATCTATTTATGCGTATGAGTACAGAGAGAGAGAGGGAGAGAGAGTGTGTGTGGTGGGAGAGAGGGGGAGAAAGGGAGAGAAAGAGAGGCAGACAGAAAGAAAGAAGGAGTGAGAAAGCGAGTCATACAGACAGACAGACCAACAGGCTGACAAGCAGACCAGCAGATAGACGGATTGGGGTAGGAAAAAATTATCTCTGCCGCGAAATATTTAAGAAATGTAAGTCGAGATGGATGAGACATTGCACTTTGTATTTTTAGAGATAAAATATAGAATATATAAAATGTCTTCTGTTTACTAAAGAACTGGTATAGAACCGTTCTGGAAAGTTGTGAGTGTTGCACCAGATGTTCAGCGCTTGCAACGTTTGATGATAATGGCTGAGATATGGCAAAAATGAAGTCAATAACAAGAGCTTCGTTATTATTTCGGCAAATAAGAAAATATTATATCATAAATATACACACGAATATCTCTAAACATAAGAACGTTCCTTCACGTACGTATACATTATACGTACATACACACAACTATGTATATGTATGTATGTATATATATATATATTTCTATATATATATATATATATATATATATATATATATGTGTGTGTGTGTGTGTGTGTGTGTGTGTGTGTGTGTGTGTGTATGTACACACACACATATATATATATGTATGTATATAAAACTATTTGTACATATTTACATACAAGCATACATACATACATACATTCATGCATACATACATACATATACATATATGTGTATGTATGTATACGTGTGTCTGTGAGTGTATTTCTTGTATGTTCCCATGTATGTATGTACCATGTTTTACCCATTTACTTCAGCTTTGTACAGAGTTCAAGTCGGTCATTGACATAGTGAATAGCCGTTTTTGTCTGAATCAAGACTGTTTCACGATATGCTGAATATATGAGTTAATGTGTGCGTATATCTAGGTGGGTATATATATACGTGCATTCCCTGTAATGGGTCTTTATTGCACGAGTGTGTGCGTTTGAGATTGTGTCTGTGTGTTTGTTTTATGACTCCTCTATTCGTGCATATCAAGCAGTTGTTTTATTACTCTATATGTATATGTCAGGCGATTGTGCGCATAAGTTTAATCTCGGAACGAACCTCAAATAGAGAATCTTGTATATTTTACATATTTTCACTTTTACAAACAATCGATTATAGTTGGAACATCACATTTGTTGTCTTGCTTTCTTGGGAAACCTCAACATTTCTAGGCTTTAATGCAAATCTTTAATGCACTATAATAATAATTACAAATAGAAATTTATAGACTAGAGACGCGCTAGTTAGTTCACTGTAGATTTTTCCATTTCCTTACAGCTTCAGGCGAGCCAGCGGCAATTGCCTGGCTAAGTTACTTTTGTGACCGCTTATGACTTTTGCTCCTGTGTCTGCGTCGTAGACTCTTTCGAGATCTGTTGTGTGTGCACTGGGTTACTGTCTATGTTGGAGTGTTCCGTCGGTATTCTTTATTTTTAACACTTTCCTTACCATGGAATCACAGGTGATTCTCCAGGCTATATTCTTTAAATGGGAGGAAAATGGGCTTGGTAGTGTTAAAGGCGTAAATACAAACTGATATCGGTGTACCTTCGGTGTGGCCGTCAGAATTATCCTTCCTACAGATAGCATCGTAAATGGTTCTTTTTTGATAATGAAGGTTCCTGAAAGAAGTGTAATACTGGGTGGTAGCAGGACAGGGTGTGGCTTGCCCTGGTGTACCTCTGATATGACCCTGAGAACAATCGTTCTTGCGGACGGCATTGTAAATACTTTTGACAACAATGTCATATCTCATAGGAATTATAGTGCTTCATGGACATATCAGGTGACTGTTGCGGATGTGGTTTATATTTTGCTAACTGATTTAGCACAATCAATATTTTCTGTCATAGTTTGGAGGTTTGGAAATATTGTTATACCTTTTATTGCTGAGATATTCAGCAGTTAGTACTTGTTCCTCGACAGCATAAGTGCATCCTTCTTTGTAAGACGTATTGTTTTTGTAAATGCTATTGGTATCCTCAAGCTTACACGATATGTCTGCTGAATAACATAAAAGGGAGCCGTTATTCTCTAAACCGTAGCGCTACATTACAATCTAAAACATGGTCACTCCATCAGCCTGATTGCCCACATAAATCATATTGTCTCTCTATGGAGACGTTATATAGAGCTAGCTTTACATTTGCAAATACGTATGGGGAGGAATTATGTATATTTCGTGGCTAACATCTTCATATTAGATATACAAAAAAATCATAAAACTCAATTAGATCGAAATATAAAAATAATTCTGCCTTTGCAGACATTAACGGCAGAGGAATTCAAAAATTTCTCCCAATCTTAATATCGTGTACAGACTACCCACCTATACCCACGGAACCAGTTGATGCAGTTTGTGTTTATCTGAGAAATTCAAGTTCCTTTAACAATCACCAAGATCATCGAACAGAAAATTCGCGATTTCATCTCCTTGTACCCATAGATTATTCTTGGGGTAAGCTGGACTCCTTTCAAATACATGCAAAATGGTTCATTTAGTCTAGGATCAATCCAAAGCTGTGGCCTCTTACACATTAGAAGTAAACAAACGAGTATTCATCGTTAGAATACGGCACGATCCTTCACCTGACATATTTTGGTCTATGGAAGATGATCCAATCAATGTTTTATCATTCCATTGTCAGCACGGCGTCGCCTGGATGACGACACGTAGTAGTAAACTCTGAGTACCAACGCGGCGAATCAACCATCAGCTGCTTCTAAATAGATATCATCTATATGACCATGTAGATACTTTTGTAATATGAACGTATGTTTAACTATCAAGCCACTAAGTATCTATGTATACAGATGTCTGTGTATCGATCTGTTTTCTAACTCAATTCTCTCCGTCTGTTTTTTTATTTACACACAGACAGAAAAATATGTGTGCGTATGTGTTTGTGTGTGCGTGTGAATATGTGTTTAATATAACGATAGAAGGAGAGAGAGAGAGAGAGAGAGGAAAGTATTAGAAAGATTGTTGATTTACTTAAAATCTTATCAGATGAATTGAAGTATTTACATAAATTACTTTAAGCTGAACCAATGCATACAAACAGTCTGTATATGCATCTTTCTACTTGTCTGATGTA
>NC_068999.1:52887977-52892201 GCF_001194135.2 Octopus bimaculoides
ATCAGACATGCAGAATGAGGAGAAGGAAATGGGGTGGAGAATTAAGGAGGTATATTTCAGTTACTAAATCTATATCTGTGTCGTATCAACTCAATATCGCTGACAGAATACTTCGTAATCTACGAGTCTGCATGTAATTTACTTAGTTACCCGCATATATACTAGGACGCACGCACACGCACGCGCGCACACACACACACACACACACGCACACACACACACACACACACATACACATACACACACTCATGCATATACACACATGTGTGTATGTATGTATGTATGTATGTATGTATGTACGTTTGTTTGTATAATCCTAACGTCTGCCTGACTCAAAAACCAAACCGTCACTTTACTTATTGACCCGAGAAATTCAGTAATCTCAGCGTTTAATTTATCGATTCTAAATCTTCCGATTGAAAACGAAATGATTAGAGAATCCGTAAAGAAATGGAACATAATCTAATAACATATATACATACATACATACATACATGCGCGCGCACACACACACAAAGACATATGAGGTAAACTATTCGTGTAAAAAATGTATCTATACCAAAACACTAACAATGAACTAAAATATAGCGACAGATACTTAGTCTAAGAAGAAGCTAAAACGAATATATATATTAGCCAAAAAAATATCAAAGAGAATACATGATAGAATGATCGTGTATGCGAATATGGCCGAGTTAACTCAGTGTATTTATAATGTATTAGTTTATAGTTAAGCTGATTCAGTGAAGTACATACGTTTGGCCAAGCAAGCTTTTTATATTGTGCATTATGAGATGATTCTTCAAAGTGCGTAAGCATGATAATGTCAGTTCTATCTCATGAACGTGCAGAGTAACTTATCAAAGAAATTTTGTATGTAGACGAAATATTCCCGGGTTATTGTCTCGGCTAACACCACGTGAAAGGCAGTCAGCCTCGGAGAAAATTTGAACTCAGAACGTAAAGATGGACGAAATGCTAAGCATTTTGACCGGTATACTAACGACTCCCCACCTCGCCGCGTTATGTTACTGATAATTATTAGATGGATAGATAGATAAATAGATAGATAGATTGACGGATATATTTATATACAGCATCTGCAGATGACTTCTAAGAATAATTTATATTCTTTGAACTATTGTCTCCCGATTTACCAAAAGAATCAAAATTATATTGGTTAATGGAGTATGATTCTTTTTTCCCATCACATAATTCTCACACTTGTAATTCTAACCGCATAATTGATCCTAATTAGCTTTTTAATGCTCGCTGGATTAAAGAGTTTAGCACTAATTTCACAGCCTATACAGACAATCACAACGAAAGCAACGAGACAAAAACAGACGGATAGACGTACAGAAACATAGACAGTATTTCAGAGACAGATACTCAGGAAAGTAGATAGACAAATAAGCAGAGACAAATATGCAGATATAGACATGCAGAAAAGCAGTCAAATAATGAGATAAACTGGCAGATAGATAGGCAGATAAACGGACTGACAAGCACGGAGTGGACGACCAGACGGACAGATAGATAGATAGACGGACTGACAAACGGACGGGCAGATAGAAAATTAATTGTGAGGAAATCAATCAAGAATAAAAAGAATAAATAAAATAAAAGAAAAAAGCAACTGAAGTGCGCTACACTTAATGTTAACACATCACACTTACTGTCTGTAATAAATTCTGTAGAAACGGACAGTTAATGGATTGGAATTCTCTTTGGATACCATTTCATTTCCATTTCAATCAAACAACAGCGACAACAACGACGATGACAATAACAACGACCCCCCCCACCACCACCACCAATAATAATGGTTTCATATTTTGGCAAAAAGGCCTGCAGGTTTGGCAGAGTCGATTACATAGATGCCAGTGCTCGACTAGTACTTATTTTATCGACCCCTAAGGGCTGAAAGGCAAAGCCGACCTCAGCAGAATTTGAACTCAGCACGTAAAGACGAACGAAATACTGCTAAGCATTTTGCATGGAGGGCCAACTCACCACCTTAATAATAATAATAATAATGATAATAACAACAACAACAGCAACAACAACAACAACAAGAATTAAAAGCTAATCGCCCAGCCATAATAGTCAAAGATTGGGGAAAAAAAGACCTGCTTACTGATAGACATTGCAGTCCCTTCTGATCAAAATATCGTCACACATAAACGCACGCAGTCATATATATCTACATACATATAAACATATATATCTACACACATATGCACACATATATATACATGCATATACACATACATATATACATATACATATGTGTATGTCTATGCGTGAGAGAGAGAGAGAGAGAGAGAGAGAGAGAGAGAGAGAGAGAGAGAGAGTATATGCAAGGCGTTTCCATGGTAGCTAGAATCGTCTGCACTTTTTGCTTTTGATCTCCAAGTCGACTGGTGACCGTCATGTGAATGACTGGATGTCCTTCTATCTAAATGAAAGATAGCAAGACGATGAATAGAATTAAAGCTGGTTCAATGAACACTTCACATACGACATCATGTGACACGAATAATTGTCTCAGCTGTCATTTTAGACAAACACTCTTAACTACTTTCGTAATTTACGTTATAGATTTCATTTTGACTGAGCGGACATTGTGAGATGAAGGCAGAGAGATCATATCGCATCAACGATGGCGGTTAGAGCAATCGTTGTTGCTGTTGTGATATCGTTTAGCTCATCAGTGACCAACCACACTACTTATAGATCTTTTTCAATGCAGACATTGTGCGTGTGCATGTGCGTGTGCAGTATATATATATATACTAGCTGACGTACACGGTAATTCCCGGGAAAGCGGGGCTTACACCTTGGTTCCGTCCTCATAATTGTGTCACTAATTCAATAACAACAATACAAACTTTGTAGCCCTTAAAACGGTTTTTCTGCATTTAGAGAGAATACCGAACTGTCTTACAAAAGATCTTGTTTTTAGGTATTTCCAATAAGTTATGAATACCCAAATTGTGGAGTCAGTTATGTAATAACAGGAAATTAGTTACCCGATAGTAAATATTCAAATAAACCAAGAACTTTTCAGCAGCCCCTAGTATGTTTTCAAATTTTGGCACAAGGCCAGCAATTTTACAAGGAGTTCTAAACGATTACATTGACTATGATACTCGACTGGTACTTATTTTGGAGAGAATAGGGACGTCTTGGTGAATAGTGGGGGGAAGAAAATTAAAATACTGATGGTACCATAGTAAGTGCTCTGGTCTACTAACTGATCTGATGTTCCTGAAGGACATTGCAAACTTGCCTGGTCGGCAATAAATATTTTGCCTCGCTTACTTCAATTGCAAGGATTTTTTAAAAACCTTTCAAATTTCATCCCTAAAGAATCGTTTTGGTTTTGAATTGCTATCCATGATTCTGTAACTGTTTTTTTTTTTTAGCTCTGCACAAGCACACTTTTGTTCCTGATAAGCGGTGGTCCATATTCGCTTGACCTCTGTCCTTTGACCTGTCCAGTATGGGAGGCCTTTACAAAGAGTCACGCACCACTGGCATAGTTCTCAGGGTCATTGAGGCTCACAAGCTGCCATACCGCACAAGAGCTGAACATAAAACCTTACAGTACACCTAAAATGAGGTTGAACTTATACTTTCTAAACGCAAATTCCAAAAACAATGGAAAAAAGCATGTAGACCGCGGTTTCAGTTCTTGGTTATGAGTATAGTGTGAGTGTGTCTGCCTGTCTCTCTCTTTCTCTTACAGCTTTCTGTCGACTGCCAAGTCTTTGCGAAGTGAAAGCCGTTCCCTATCCGATACTTCTATAGAATTAGTGCAAAACATACTCAAACTTCAGATGGACGTTACACTCGTAGACGACATATTCTGGCAAGTCATTGCGAACTTTTCATTGGTTTGTTTATTTGTAAATGTTATTACGTGTGAAAAACACTTTAGTGGGTGACAAATGTCAGAATATTGATATGTTCTGAAGTTAGAGTTACACTGGGTGTATTAACAGTGATAATAATATCATTACAACGCCTAATAAGTAGGTCCGCCAAACCACATAATTTCTTTCTCATCTATAATTAATTCATTAATATTTCTGCACAGCTCTCATCATGTGTCATCATTATACATAGACACACATATATATTCACACACACACACACACACACACACACACACACACACACACACACACACACACACACACACACACACACACACAC
>NC_068999.1:52892252-52896319 GCF_001194135.2 Octopus bimaculoides
TTATATATATATATATATATATATATATATAGGTTATATATATATATATATATATATATATATATACACATATATGATATGTAATATATATATTATATATATATATATATATATGTATACAAATATATACTCATATATATATACATGCACACAAGTATACATTTATATACTACATATTTTTATTGTCAGTAAATTGATTTCTTAGATTAGAAAAATTACCATTGCTCTTTAGAGAAGGAGAGAGAAAGAGAGAGGGAGTAATAAAGAGACAGAGAAAGAATGAATGAAAGAGAGAGAAAAGAGAGAGGAAGAAGACGGAAGGGAAGAAGAAGAAGTGAGAGAGAGAGAGAGAGAGAGAGAGAGAGAGAAAGTGCAACAAATGACATTGGTGTTCTGTTCAAGGTTATTAGTGTAGTCAGTTAAGATAATTATTTGAAACAAAAACAAGGAAAAACCTAAGACTCGAAACCGGCAGCCTAGATTTTACTGTGAGATCTTTTCTTGCTGTAAAGCCTTGGCATTAAAAGTCTAAAGATAAGAATGTGCTCTCGGTTAGCCCTGTGTCAATCCGGAACAAGCAGCTTAGAGATCAAAAGCATTTCAGCTAGGGGTCGAGGGTCGTTCGTACACCTAGAAGTAATCAAATCTCTCCGTCGATTCAAATGCAAAATAAAATTGTAAAAAAGGGAGCGTAGTAAATAATTGGATAATGTGGTCTGTGATGTACTATGTGTCAAAATTGGGTGTTCCCTACTGGAATAACTATTAATTTGGCAAGCACGCTCAGGATCTACCTGGGTTAAACGCCAGGATTAAAGCCATGCCGTATGTTTCAAAGCTTAGTCTTAAGATAGTGAGCCGTATGCCACACACGAACACGCACGCACACGAACACATGCACGCGCGCACACACACACACACACACATGCATATCTACGTGTATGTGTATGTGAATGTGTGGCGTGAAGTTTGCTTGCCAACAACATGGTTCTGGGTTGTCCCACTGCGTGGCACCTTGAGCCAAAATCTTGTGAGTGGATTTGTTAGACGGGTGTTTGTCTGTGTGTCGGTGTTTGTTCCCCACCACCGCTTGACAACCGGTGATAGTTTGTTTACGTCGCCGTAACTTAGCTGTTTAGCATAATAGACCAATAGAATAAGTACCAGTCTTTGAAAAAATAATTAAGAACTGTGGTTGATTTTTTTCGACTAAATCCTTCAAGGCGGTGCCCCAGCTGGGCTGCAATCCAATGACTGAAAGAAATGAAAGAGTAAATTTATGCCAAAAAACTAGAAGGAAAGGGTTCGAGAATTATTATCACGGATACAAAAATATATTTACGTTCTCATCAAAATTCATACCGGTTTCACTCGTTTTAACAGGCATCGCGGGTTCGATTCCCAGACCGGGTGTTGTGAGTGCACCTAAAAGCTCCACGAGGCTCCGGCAGGAGATGATGGCGAACCCTGCTGTACTCTTCCTCCACAACTTTCTCTCACTGTTACTTCCTGTTTCTGTTGTACCTGTATTTCAAAGGGTCAGCCTTGTCACACTGTGTCACGCTGAATATCCCCGAAAACTACGTTAAGGGTACACGTGTCTGTGGAGTGCTCAGCCACTTGCACGTTGATTTCACGAGCAGGCTGTTCCGTTGATCGGATCAACTGGAACCCTCGACGTCGTAAGCGACGGAGTGCCAACAACAAATATATATATATATACATACATACATACACACACACACACACACACACACACACACACACACACACACACACACACACACACACACACACACACACACACATGTATGTATTTATATGTTTGAGTGTGCGGCATGTGCGTGTGTTTATAGAATTTATGGACAGGTTTATATTCAGCAGAGTAAAAAAGACGTTGCTGTATCTAAAAGCGTAACTTGGTATTTCGTTGAAATATAAATACATAAAACTATATCCCGAATTGTAAAAAGAAACTAAAAAAAACAAAACAAAAAAGAAAATCGAAGACGGTGCCCCTGCATGGCCCCCGCTGCCATGTGATAAACGATCTGTTGCGCAGTTTGCATCAGTCAAATTTAGTTGGAAAGGTATGCGTCTGCTCGAAGCTATTTTAGAAAAAAAGTCAGATCGAACGCCGAGTCTCGAAGCACTGTAGAAAACAATAATAATAAACTGAAGCAAACACTGTTCCATTACACATCGCTACCCCCGCGGCCATCTAAGGTTCATTCTGGGGTCAACTGAAATATCAGTTCCGCTGCAAAAATCCTGACTTGACAGAATTGTAATCTTTTATAAAAATATAGAGAGAAATTTGAAATCCTATATGACTTGTGTATGTGTATATGTGTGTGAGCTATTTTATGCGAGGGTCTTATGTGTGTGCACGTGTGTGTGCGTGTGTGAGTGTTTTATGTTTGCGTGTGTATATGTGTGTGTGAGTTTGTTATATGTGTGTGCGTGTGAAAGTTTTATGTATGTGTTCTATCGCACGAAAACGCACAAATATGCATACACACACAATTGCGCACATACATCAAGATAGAAAAGTATGTTTGTGAATGTCTATCGTTGTCTATACGTTGTCTATGTATGTTATGTATGTATGTGTGTATGCACATAGACACACACATACAACGTTTACGTAAATAGTTTAAGATTAAGATTATATGTGTGTGTGTGTGTGTCAGCGTGCGTGCGTATGTATAAGGTACACTACTACAATCTATACATACATGCATATGACACACACACACACACACACATATACATATTTATTTATTTATACGGAGGAAGAGGGAGAGGGAGAGAGAGTAAGCGTAATTGTGTGTGTTTGTGTGTGTGAGAGGGAGAGAGAGGCAAAGACTAAGAGACTAGGACGACATGTAAACAGTTTTTTATATCAGAATTATTTTTTCCTGATATGTGTGTGTATATTTGTTTATGTACAAATCTACGTGGATGAGTATATATATTGGGTATATGCCTGTATGTGTGTTCGCGCGAACCCATTCGCCTGGAGATTGTACGAATGGGTGTCAACATATGTGTCTAAGTTTTCTTCTAGCAGACAACCACTAACATTCCACATTTAATAAAATCTCCCTCTCTTGTTATATACGTAACAAGAGACGACTAAATCCCATGTGTATACCAATACATGAATACATACATGGATGTGTATAGTTCTCCATTTTTCCATCATCGCTTTTTTTTCACTCCTTGAGTGTCCTCCTTTCTGTCAGAAGCAGAGTGAATGCCCAAAACATAAAAAAAAATTCTTTCCTTCTCTTTTTCCTCAGCGTCAAACTAACGCCGACTTTGTTTTTTGCACCATACATACATGCATGCATATATGCGTACATGCATATATACATACATACATGCATACATACATGCATACATGCATGCATAATGGCATTCAAAAAATACTCCGAGATACGTAAAGTAATGCACACACTTCTGTGTGTATATCGACAGTTCAACCAATTCAACCATATATTTACAAACACCGTGAACTCTCTAAACTCAAAAAGTCTTGTCGTTTTGTTAGCGATGGCTAAAACTCTCTGAATTAAACTCAAAGAAAAATCATACATACATACATACATTCATACATACATACATACATACATACATACATACATACATACATACATTCATACATACATACATACATACATACATACATACTTGTTGCTTTGTCAGCAACCGGCTTGAACTCACTTAAGAACTTAAAACTCAAAGAAAACTACGTTTGTACATATAGAAATAGAAATCTATCTATCTATCTATCTATCTATCTATCTATCTATCTATCTATCTATCTATCTATCTATCAGTCTGTCTGTCTGTCTGTGCGTGTCATTGCTTCTCTGTCTATCAAATACGTATGTATTTATGTATATGCGTATGAACGAATATACGTGTGTGTTTGTGTATACGTGTAAATATAGGCACACAAACCCATTGTGCTTATGAGTTCATATACATATAAACATACATACATACGTGTATGTAGGTATACATGTATATACATATGTGTATATATATATATATGTATA
>NC_068999.1:52902501-52905225 GCF_001194135.2 Octopus bimaculoides
TATATATATATATATATATATATATATATATATTGCAAAGTCTCCAAGAACCCATAAACCTAACATTGGAAGCATTAGCACCTTGTAGTAGTTTAACACTTACTGAATACACAGACCAGGTGGGCACGTAGCCAGGACACTTTATCCGACGCTCGAACGTATCTGTAAGCCAACTGCCTAATAACGATGAGGATGATAATGACGATGATTATGACGATGATGATGATGATCAAGATCATCATCGCTATCATCATCATCATCATCATCATCATCGTCATCATCATCATCACCAACATCATCTTCATCATCATCATCATCACAATCGTCGTAATCCTTTCTACTATAGACACAAGGCCTGAAATTTTGGAGGAGAGAAGTAGTCGATTACATCAACCCCCAATGTTTCACTGTTACTTAATTTATCGACCCCGAAAGGATGAAAGGCAAAGTCGACCTTGGCGGAATTTGAACTCAGAACGTAGCAGCATACGAAATACCGCGAAGCATTTGGCCGGTGTGCTAACGATTCTGTCAGCTCACGGCCTTAATAATAATGATAATAATAATGTTAATAATAATAATAATAATAATAATAATAATAATAATAATAATAATGATAATAATAATAATAAAAATAGTATGGTAAGTAAATTGTTTACGAACCACATGATCTGGGTTCAGTCCCACTGCGTGGCACCTTGGGTAAGTGTCTTCTACTATAGCCTCGGGCCAACCAAAGCCTTGTGAGTGGATTTGGTAGACGGAAACTGAAAAAAGCCCGTCGTATATATGTATATATATATATGTATGTATATATGTATATGTTTGTGTGTATATGTTTGTGTGTCTGTGTTTGTCCCCCCAACATCGCTTGAAACCGATGCTTGTGTGTTTACGTTCCCGTTATCTAGCGGTTCGGCAAAAGAGACCGATAGAATAAATACTAGGCTTACAATGAATAAGTCCTGGGGTCAATTTGCTTGACTAAAGGCGGTGCTCCAGCATGACCACAGTCAAATGACTGAAACAATAAAAAAGAGTAAATAATAATAATAATAATAACTGCCCTGACGCAGTACCAGGCAGTGGCTCTCATGGCTGTTGATCTTAACTGATTGGAAGTATTGCCATGTATATGTTTTGTCTTTGTATAAAAAAATTTTACATAACCTACATTGGGAATCTACCTGTTGAGCTGGCAGGGTGACGTTTTTTTTTTTTTCCTTTTTGATAATGAGACCAGAGTGTTAGTAATATTCATTAATGTCGCTTCAGAAAGAATGTGAGGCAAAGTCTTTATTAGTGGAAGCAGAACTCGAATTGCAAAAGAGAAGTGTTCTGCCATCGACCCGCTATTTATGAGAGGCATCTATATAGATTGAGGTAAATATAGGCAGATGTTTCCTCTGTAATGACAGCAGCCAAAAAACAAAAAAAAAAAAAACCATGTCAAGGCTGCAGTAGATTTATGAAGAAGATAATGGTGATGAAGATTTTCAAGTTGACGATAACGATGATGATGATAATGATGATGAAGACGACGACGACAGCAACAACGACATCAGTGATGAAAGCGATAAAGAAAAGTGATCATGATAAAGATGATGATAAAGATGATGATGATGATAGATATAATAATGGATAAAATAATGATGATGATGATAATGATGATGATGATGATGATGATGATGATGATGATGATGGATTTCAGAACAAGCTGTCGTTGAAAAGCCATATCTAGAGTAGATTATCATCAAATCAACATAGTTTGGCACCGCAAGTACTAACTGGTCTCTCTCTCTCCTTCTCCCTCTGTCTCTCTCTCTCTCTCCCTCTCCCTCTCTCTCTCTCTCTCTCTCTCTCTCTCTCTCTCTCTCTCTCTCTCTCTCCCTCACTCACTTACTCTCTCTCCCTCTCTCTCCCTCTCTCTCCCTCTCCCTTTCCCCCTTCTCTCTCTGTATATATATGTGTGTATGTGTGTGTATGTATGTGTGCACAAATAAATAAATATATATATATGTGCATGTATGTGTGTGTTTGTATATATATATGTACATATAAGTATGTGTATGTATATATTTATATATATTTATATATATATATTTATTTATTTATGTGTTTCAGCCAAGTGGCTGCGGTCATGCTATATATATATATATATATATATATATATATTGGGGGGTGCGCGCGCACAAACAAATATCCATCCATATGTGTACATAACTGTTATGTATACATACAAATACACACAAACACACAAGCAAACATATATATATATATATATATATATATGTGTGTGTGTGTGTGTGTGTGTGTGTGTGTGTGTGTGTGTGTTTGTGTGTGTGTGTGTGTGTTCATATATGTGTATGTGAGTGTGTGTGTGTGAATTAATTAATTAAATAATTAATAAGTTAATTAATAGTACAGAAGAAACGGTCGAATATTGAAGTATTGATGCTATTATACTCTGTGTAAAAACATGAAACAACTACAGCAGTAACAAACATTGCAGCAGCTAATTGTGTTGAGACAACACTCGATCTGTTATCAAACCAATCTAAATGTATTTGATATTTATCAGATGTAATATACTCTTGCCTTCTGCTAGAGCTACTGGCTTTTACTAAACAAAATGCGTCCGTGTGTGTGTGTGTATTTACGACTCGGTATATATGTATATGTGTATGTGTGTGTGTGTGCGTGTATATATATATATATATATAT
>NC_068999.1:52905736-52907882 GCF_001194135.2 Octopus bimaculoides
TATATATATACACATATGTATATGTATATATATACTTCATTTCCCTCATCATCATCATCATCATCATCGTCGCCGTCGTCGTTGAGGGCAGCATCATCATATAAATAATCAATTTCATCATCATCAACAGCAGCATCATAATCATGAATGTCGTTGTCGTCTTTGTCGTTGTTGCCATCATCATCGTCATCATCATCATCATCATCGTCATCGTCATCATCATCATCATCATCATCATCATCATCATCATCATCATCATCATCATCATCATCATCATCATCATCATCATCATCACTATGGTTGTCTTCGTCATTATCCTCATACGCTCTCAGCAAGTATAATGCCATGGGTCACCAAATCTCGGTCTGTTTGTTCTATTGCCCTTATTATATCCACTACGTTTTATATCTGTCCAATTCTTGGTAATATTCATGCATGAAATTCTTGTTTTTTTCCCCTTTCCGTTTTCTTTTATTCCTATTTTATTTTCTCTTCTACTAATAGTCTTTGTACACTATTTTTTTCTAATTAAGTGTCCAGAGTATTTTAGTATTCTCGCTTTGATGAAGTCTACTAAAATATTCCTAACTTTTGCCATTCTTAGTAGTTCACGTGCATAATTCATTGACTAACAAATCAAGTGATTTAATTAGATTTTGGAAACCTTTTCAAGCTTAAAATGATCAAATGTTCGTCTCTACAATTGTCTTTCCTTCTTATATAATACCGTTGTTACCTTTTCTTTCATCCGTGTCGTAATGGCTGATTGATAAACTATCGTTACATACACACCTCTCGCGCCATGCTGGGCGGTCTTTTATTTTCTGTGTCTTCATCCTGTTGTTGTTCTGATACAGTGGAAAATAAAAACATTTTCTTGGTACATTATGCCGTCTGTTGACCAAAATCAGTAACCATCCCACTACATATATATCTATGATATGTATATGTATATGTATATATACATACATTTATACGTACATTACAAACATATATACATGTATACATTTATACATGTAGAGGTACATTTATATATACATATATATGTGTGTGTGTGTGCGTGCATGTGTGTGCGTGCGGGTGCGTGTGTGTCTCTGAAAGTTAAAGCCTTTCAGTTATAATGTCTTAAAAATACTCTACATTCATATTGAGTTTTGTAATTTATCACCTCTGGTGAATCATAGACTGACATACATACACACATACATATATATACATACATACATACATACATACATACATACATACATACATACATACATACATAGAGGCAGGCAGGCACACAAACGTATATATATATATGCACATATATATATACATACATACATACATACATACGTCCTTGTCGAGGTAAAAAACATTAACATAGCCATATGATTTTTTAAAAACCCCTTTAAAATGACTGTAATAAGTAAAAGAAAAGATTAGAAGAATGAATTTAAGCCAGTATGAAAACTATATGAAAATAATAAAACCCACAACAATCAGGAACCAATATAAACGAAATATTAACTCATATTAAGTTTTAGAATAGATACACTTTTTCGTTGCACTCCGTGTGAGTTGACTAAAAAGATTGGTAACCAACTGTCATGTACGAACTGAAAGTCTCACGTTCAAACCGTGCTGGCATAGAAGATCGGACATAAAAAATACGATGCCAGTGGTGAAACTCACGAGGAATATGAACGCATATCAAGATAAAACACATAGGTGCAAGCATGGCTGTGTTGTAAGAAGTTTGCTTCTCAACCACATGGTACTGGGTTCAGTCCCAGTACATGGTACCTTGGGTAAGTGTCTTCTCCTATAGCCTCAGGCCGACCAAAGCCTTGTGAGTGGATTTGGTGAACCGAGACTGAATGAAGCCTGTTGTATGTATGTATATATATATATATATATATATATATATATATACAAGAATAAGGGCAGAGAATCGTCAATTAATAATAGAATTAACAATTAACAATTCTGCCAAGTAGTTCAGTATGAAAAAAACCTTTATCGGTAAGACTATTTATCATTATAAATATACAGGGATTAGCAATTGAGTTGCTTCTCCAACATACTGAAAATTTAGAAATAGCAGTCAAAGAACTACTGATTCCAAACTACAAATTTTCTCTAAAGTGGATGGCGATATATA
>NC_068999.1:52907931-52909413 GCF_001194135.2 Octopus bimaculoides
TATATATATATATATATATATATATATATATATATATATATATATATATGTATATGTATATATGTATATGTATATATATATTTATGTGTGTGTGAGACTGTATTTTGTCCCCCTCTCCCACAATTGCTTGGTAACCGACGGTGGTGTGTTTATGTCACGGAAGCTTAGCGGTTCGACAAAATAATCCGATAGAAGAAGTACTATGCTCACAAAGAACACGTCCTGAGATCGATTTCCTCGACTAAAACCCTTTTAAGACGGTGCTCCAGCATGGCCTCAGTAAAATGACCTGAAACAGACAAAAGAGTAAAAGAACCAATCTCTAAATACATACAACTGCATAAACATCTTACGAACTTGTAATAATACAAATAAACACAATATCGCTCAATTATGTCTGTTGCCTTTTGGTGCTACGACAAAGAATTTATAATAGGCGTAAAAAATAAATAAATAAAAAGGCAAATCAAGAAAAAAACAAAGCAAAGCGAAACAAAAGACATCAGACGAAACAAAAACTGACTTTTTCATGAAAGAAAATGTCAAATAATTATTTACTGCAACACCGGACCGAACCGACTTGTCTTAGATTACCAATGATATATATATATATATATATATATTTATATATATATATATATATATATGTATGTATGTATGTATGTATGTATGTATGTATGTATGCAAGTATTATGTATGTATGCATATATGCATATATATATATATATGTACTTATGTATGTGTGTATATATACATATGTATGTACGTATGTATATATATATATATATATATATCAGTGAAATTGTACCTATATATTCATGAAGATTTGTTACGTGTGCGTGTTTGTGCAATGTATATGTATATATGTATGTGTTTGTGTGTGTATGTATATATATATATAAACAGACACACACACACACATACATACAGAATGGTATATATGTACTTCATGGAAGTACAAGTGAAAGAAACATATACCCTAAGAGAATGTAATGCAGTGATATCGAATAGAAACATGTTCTTAGTACAGCTGTGTATCTATAATTGTCTTTGTGAAATCAATCACCAAGGTAGTAGTAGTATTAGTAGAAGTAGTAGTAGTAGTAGTAGTAGTAGTAGTAGTTGTTGTTGTTTTTGTAGTAGTTGTAGTATGAATGAATGAATGGATGAAACAACGAAAGACGCAAGGAAGAAAAAAGAAGAAAAATATAATTAAAGAAATACTACTTTTAATTTCCGGTTGAACGTGTAAGGCAAAAATAATAATGAATATACTAAAACCTACTATCAGTATTGTGTTGGTTGTACTACTGTAGAAAACCAGTGAGAAGCATATGCACACACAAGTATGAACACGCATACATACACGTGCACGCCCGCACACACAAATGTACGTACGTACGTTCACACAAGCATATATATGCATATTTATGTGCACACGTAAACATAGATATACATGATATATATATATATATATATATA
>NC_068999.1:52909554-52914797 GCF_001194135.2 Octopus bimaculoides
TACACATATATATATATGGAGCGAGAAAGCGAGAGAAGGTGAGAGACAGAGATAAACAGTGAAAGTAAATATGTGTAGATACATACATACATACATACATACAAATATAGCTATAAACATACACATACCCACATGTGTATTATGTGTCTACGTAAAACTGAAGGTGTACTCAAAAACAAACTTGAAGAACTCGATAATTTCTCAGGCATAGTGACGTTATGACAAATTAACCGCTTGCTAGGTATTCGTGATTTCAAAGCGAGAAAGGTCAACTGTACTCTAGCAAAAGAAAAAAAAAATGAAGAAAACGTATCAAACTTAGTCGCACACCTGATATTATTGAGGTGGTAAACTTTGGCAAGTTACTAAATTAACATGAGTTATCTCCCCTAAGTGGACCTATTTATTTAGTAGCTGTTAAATATTAACCCTTTTCTATCAGCTATTAGAATGTGTATACGTTTATGAAACATCAGTTTGCGATATGTTAATTCATCCTGATGCCCTACTTGTTTGAAAGGTGTTTTCTGGAATGTCTTCACTTACTGAAGATTTCTGATCACACATCCGAAAATATTAAGGTAACTGAACATTTACACACATTATTTAAGTTGTTCTACTATGAATATTAAAGCAATAATTTGCTTTAATAAGATATTTAAGATATTTTCGTTTAATAACGAATACTCTGACGAAAGAAATATTCTCAAAGAATGGAATAAACAGAGCAAGAGCACACACGAAGACGGGAAATGTCGCTGAGGAGGTCACAGATGTGTGACGAAAGATCTCTAGACAATGGACATGAGTGAGAATAAGAAGAGTAATAAACGAGTGAAGAACACCAGAAGCGAAAGAGTTGTTTAATTTTCAAAGAAGACGTATTGTGGATGAATCTGAATGGGGTACTTATGATTGCACTAAACCATGAGATTTTTCTTGCGACAGCAAGTAAGGTGACTGCACAATTCACCAGTAAAGGAAAGGAATGAAGAGAATCAAGTGGACCTGGGCCCTGTTGTAGACGCTTTTGGCTGTCAAACAGATTGTTGAAAATAATCTCGGCTAATATTGCAGTGTCACTCCAAATGGGTCGGAGTATTTCTGTGAGGTACTTCCATCTTGTCCACTAAGTCAGAGCAACCAGAAGGAAACCGCTTCTTCGACCAGTAATACCCAACGAAGAAAAGAGAAATGAATCTTTCAAAAATGATGGCTTCTAATTTTGAGATGTCTCTGTACACTACGAATATATTTATTTGCTCAGTCTTATCTTTTATTGGCACATAAACATCCTGCTTATGACAAGACAAATCGTTTGTAATTGCCTTTCAAAATATTTATCTTTTATTGCAGTGGTTTTCAAACTGACAAAAATAACCGGACCTCCAACAAAATATTGGTGAAATTTTGCCGAAATTCCTTATTATTATGAGATCAAAATCAAGTTTGTGTTCATATAAATTTTCGTTATCTACAGTGATACTGGACAGGTTTAACAGTTTTTAATCATCTTAATTGTATCAGAGACAACAATTTCGTCTGCCTCCTTTTTTTAATCCTCAGAGCTACCATGCGCTATAATAAAACACTCTTCTATTGCTTGCTAATTTCCTCATGGACCATTTTAGTAAATATGTAGTTTTCGGTTATGAAATAACGAAGGTGGCTAGACGCAATATTAAAACCAAAAAGGAAAAAATCACTTGTCACTAATAGTGAATACAGATACAGGATAGCATCTACATTGCTAGAAACAAGAGATGAAGACCCTTATGGCCACAAAAAGCACATTGTCTATGTAATGACAAAGGAAATATCTGCTCCAAAGTAAGTGAGGTTACTGTGTGTGTGTGTGTGTGTGTGTGTGTGTGTGTGTATACGCAAGACTGTTGCGTGGTATGAGTGCATGTATGCCTGAGAGTTTTTGTTCCCCACCGCCGCTTCATAACCACTGCTGGTATGTTGGTAAGTTAGCGGATCGGCAAACAAGTACTGGGATCGATACATCCGATTAAACCTTTCAAGGCGGTGCCCCAGCACCGGCACAGTCAAATGACTGAAACAAGTAAGCGATAAAAGAATGCACTAGTCATGCCCATAGCATTTAAGAAATGTTTCTGCACGCACACACACACACACACACACACACACACACACACTTCTACTTATCTATCCTTTCATCCATCCATCCATCCATCCATCTATCTATCCACTTATCTTCGTATTGATCACCATATCTGAGCGTATAAATCCTTGAAAGACCTGTGTACGCACCATAACTGATATAATAATTATTATTAAGGCGGCGAGCTGGCAGAAACGTTAACACACCGGGCGAGATGCTTAGCGGTATTTTGTCTGTCGTTACGTTCTAAGTTCAAAGTCCGCCAAGCTTGACTACACTGGGGTCGATATAATCGGCTAGTCCCCTTCCCATAACTTTGAGGACTTGTGCCTCCAGTAGAAAGGATATTATTATTATTATTATTATTATTATTATTATTATTATTATTATTACTGAGTGAACGAGCAGCGCATGCCATCAAAGTGACACTGGGGTACAAATATACAAAGCCTAATATACCCAACATGACTACCGGTCTGATAAAGGTACACGATGCCTGATCTTGTGCTGCTACTAGCAGACATTTTGTCTCGCTTTTCAGCTTTCCTTACTGTAACCACAACCCTATCTCTCACTAGTACTATTTTCCTCAACTATCTTTGGAAATCTCACTTGTCGCTTTCATATCTATATTTTTTTGCATGAAATAATAAATATAGAAATTATTATTATTATTATTATTATTATTATTATTATTATTATTATTATTATTATTATTATTATTAATAATAATAATAATAATAATAATAATAATAATAATAATAATAATAATAATAACGACAACAGCAACAACAACAATAACAAAATAATAATAATAATAATAATAATATTCGTGCATGACGTCATTGTGTTTGCATAATTTATCACATGTCGACTCTCAATACAACTCTTATATTTTCCGATATAATAATAATTAGCTGTTAGATAATTTCGAAAGTATTTCGACAAGGTTGTATTAACACACGCACAATTGTTCAGGCATATTAATTATGATGTCATTTTTTTTATACACGCGCCCGCGCACACATCTATCAACACGCTAATATGCGCAAATCTATACCATGAGGCGAACACATTCATAGGAGCAGATACAGGCATGCACAAAGTGACGCACACATACACACAGTCACACACACGCAAACACATGCACGCAGATATACAGAAATGCACAGAATAATATATACAAAGAAAAGGTGCATATATATATATATATATATATATACATACACTGACACACACAGAAGTTAACAGAACAGGCTATATATTTGACCACAAATAGAGATATTGCGTGACCTACATATCTTCACACACACCACCAACACCACACACACACACACACACACACACACACACACACACACACATCATCATCGTCATCATCATCATCATCATCATCATCATCATCATCATCATCGTCATCATCTTCGGCTTAGTCGTTGTCATTTTCGCTTTTGCTGTCGTCGTCGGCGCCACAACCGTCATAATTTTCGTCCTTGTCGTCATTACTATCGTCATCGTCGCCGTCATCAAATTTCGACACAACGTCAACGACAAAGCAGAGTAAGTCGTGGAAAGGAAATGATCCGGAATGGTTACCATGACAACCAGGCATCAATATACTCTCACTAACTGACAGATTGGAAGTATGCACATATATATATAAACACACGCACACCGGCATCTATAAAATACAATATAAACATATAAAAAAGAAATAAGTGGAAATTTTACCGGTGAGTGTGTTAAATTATAAGACACAAAAAGAGAATGACTCTCCCCAGACACAACAGAATATGCTTTAACACACGAACTCACATAAAGAATCTTGGAAACCAAATCCAAAAATGAAATATATATATATATATATATATATATATATCGATATATATATGTACATACATACACATATACTTATATAGAAGTGAGTGTGAGTGTGTGTATATGAAAGAGGCACTCAACACAATTGTGTAGGAGTTATATTTTTTAATAACAGCTTGACTGGGCACCCTAGGATGTAAAGTTTCGCGGGCCGGAGGACTCGTCCACCTTATCGCTGTCTCTTTCTGTCTATCTATCTATCTATCTATCTATCTATCTATCTATCTATCTATCTATCTATCTATCTATCTGTTTGTCCGTCTGTCTGTCTGTCTGTCTGTCTCCCTCTCTCCCTCTCTCCCTCCCCCTCTCTCTCTCTCTCTCTATACACATGTATATATATTATATCTATATACATGCATACATATACATAAATGCACACCTATACATACATACATACATACATGCATACATATATATATTATATATATATATACATACACACACACACACAAACATATATATATATATGTGTGTGTGTGTGTGTGTATGTATGTATGTATATACAGGTATTGTGATGCAAACAGGAAAAACGCAACCCATAATATGAATTAATGTATATTTTTATTAATGTTTAGAACAGAGTGACTCAAGTCCTACAGTTTCGTGCGTGTGCACTTATCAAACTTGTTAAGTTCCAATGCACTCTAGTACGTTCTTTATACATACATACATACATACATACATACATACATATTGTATTATCTAAATTTTCCAGATGGATGGTTTTCAATCTCGGCAGTTCAATGGGACGTGGCAAAAGATTCTGTATGAGATAATATGAAGCTCTACGCTGGTATTTTATATTGTATGTTGAGTACTACATATAGATTTATACACACGGGGACAATGCACACGCATAACACATGTACATACGCATATACATGTCTACATGCATGCATATATATACTGGCACTACAGCTGTTATGGTGACTAGTACTCCGGTTGATCCGTTTAACGGAACAGCCCGCTCATAAAATTAATATGCAACTGGGTGAGCGCTCCACAGACACCCGTACCCTTAACGTAGATTCTCAGGAAGATTCAGCATGACACAGAATCCAACAAGGCTGCCGCTTTGAATTAGATACCTCTATACAAACAGATGTATGTATGTATGTATGCATGCATGTATGTATGTATGTGTGTGTGTGTATATATATATATATATATCCATACAGACATGATTTATCTATATACTATATATATATACATACATATCAATGTATGTATATAT
>NC_068999.1:52915021-52915666 GCF_001194135.2 Octopus bimaculoides
ATATATATATATATATATATATATATATATATATATACATATGCATGTATCTATCTATCTATCTATCGATCGATCGATCGATCTGAATATACATGTGTGTGTGTGTGTGCGTGAGCGGTCGCGCGTGTGTGAATGTGTGTGTGTGTGTTTGTGTTGAGTATGTGTGTTTATGAGCGTGTGAGAATGCATGTACGTGCTTGTATGTCTATGCTTGTGTGCATATATATATATGCTTGTATATATATGTGTGTGTATGCGTGTGTATGTGTGTGTATGTACAGTGTGTGTACAATGATACCAATACACTTGATATCTAAATTGCAAACACCGACTTACATTGCAGCCACAAAAACCACCGTAGAATCGTGTTAATGTCGAAATGTAATAACCTGCACTGTGCACTAGGCAGGTGGATGCAGAATCTGCATTCCATATGTTTAATAGCATATATATATGTATTTGCATCATGATACTGTAATTGATGGAGGCTGGAGGGAGGAGGGAAGGTGAGAGGAATGGTTTGAGGTATTCGATTTCAGTAAATTTGATGTCTGATTTAATGGCTGGTCGTAGTAGTGGCAATGGTGGTGGTGGTGGTGGTGGTGGTGGTGGTGGTAGTGGTGGTGATGGAGTTGCTGTTGTTGT
>NC_068999.1:52916058-52917851 GCF_001194135.2 Octopus bimaculoides
CGTCATCATCATCATCATCATCATCATCATCATCATCGTCATCATCATCGTCATCATCATCGTCATCATCATCATCATCATCATCATCATCATCATCGTCATCATCATCGTCATCATCATCGTCATCATCATCATCGTCATCATCATCATCGTCATCATCATCATCATCGTCATCATCATCATAATCAGCGTTATCACTACTATCGTCGTCGTCGTCGTCGTCTTCATCTTCTTCATCATCAGTCTCATCATCGTCATCGCCTTTGTCGTCATCATCATCATCGTCGTCATCATCAACATCATCACCACAGTCATGACGAGCGCCGACGCCACCCCCACCGCTATCATCATCACCATCATCATCATGAGCATCTTAGACATCGATTTCTGATGTTAAGCAGATATGTGCATTTGTACGTTTCTATCACAGGAATTTGCTTGGGGGGGAATTTTACCAAGTAAATTGTGCCCTTATTATTTAGGCTCCAAATAAAACGTATTATTTATATAAACACAGTAAATTATATTCTATCTATCTATCTATCCATCTATCTATCTATCTATCTATCTATCTATCTATCTATCTATCTATCTATCTATCTATCTATAATATATGTACACACACACACACACACACACACACACACACACACACACACACACACACATATATATATATATATATATATATACATATATATGTACATATTTACATATTACATATTTACATACACATATACAGACACATATATGTAGATATATATGTAATTAAATATTTCATATTTATTCATATATGCATATATATATGTGTGTGTGTGCATGTATATATATGTGTGTGTGCATGTATATATATGTGTGTGTGTGTGTATATGTGTGTGTATGTTTATAAATAGATACACACACATATATACATACACGCAAAGGTGTCCACACACACACACACACGTACACATTTATATACATGCGTCAACACCCTTTTCTCTTTAAAAATAAATTGCATGTCCAGTGCCCTAAACGAGAGTAATGATTAAACTACGCAATGAATAAATAGGAATAAAAACGGCTATCTTTCTTAACCTTAAATCCTATTCGCATATTCGCCTGACCAGTTCTTTTATTTTTACTTACTATATTTCTATTTCTATTTCCATTCTCTATATTCCTTTATTCTTCTGCATAATCCTTCTGTATTCATATTTCCGTACTGTATCCTATATTTCATTCCTTTCTCTTATTTGTCTTTCCATTCTATAATTCCCAATTCATTTTACAGCATTCCCATCTCCCTCTCTTCTAAAATTCTATATTCCTTCATTCGGTACTCCCGCTATTCTTTTGTTATTATTCCCTTAATCCTTCTTTCTTCCCTATTCATTTACATCATTCCCATCTCCCTCTGTTCTAAAATTCTATATTCCTTCATTCGGTAATCCCGCTATTCTTTTACTATAATTCCCTCAATCCTTCCTTCTTTAATCCCCCTACCCCAAGCCATTACAATTTATTCCGTTCAAATTCTGTTGCTCTTATTCTCACATTCCTTTCAACACTGGAATATGACATATGACACAACACTGCTGCTCCTGCAACACAACCTGTTGCTCTTGTTGCAGTCTGCTGCTGCTGCTGCTGCTGTTGTTGCAGCAGAGAACATATCTACCGTAGAATGTCACATATCCGCCACTCGTCTACCCATGGCAACGGCAGATCTGCAGCTGGCAATTTTAGAATTTCTGAGCAGTGATTTGTCGTTGTATTTATTTCTGTCGTTATTCTTCTTGGCTGGTGGCGGA
>NC_068999.1:52918005-52921080 GCF_001194135.2 Octopus bimaculoides
GTGGTAGTGGTGGTGGTGGTGGTGGTGGTGGTAGTCGCCGTCGTCGAATCAATTCTGTTGTTGTTATTACTCTCTTTTTTTACTCTTTTACTCTTTTACTTGTTTCAGTCATTTGACTGCGGCCATGCTGGAGCACCGCCTTTAGTCGAGCAAATCGACCCCAGAATTTATTCTTTGGAAGCCTAGTACTTATTCTATCGGTCTCTTTTGCCGAACCGCTAAAACAGCAAATACAACAAACATATAAGGAGCAACAGAAACGACAAACACAGTAAACAATATAGGCGCAGGCGTGGCTGTGTGGTAAGAAGCTTGTTTCCCAGCCATATGATTCCGGGTTCAGTCCCACTGCATGACATCTTGGGCAACTGTCTTCTACTATAGCCTCGGGCCAACCAGAGCCTTGTGAGTGGGTGTGGCAGACGGAAACTGATACAAGCTCCTGGTGTATGTATCTATTTATCTATCTATCTGTCAGTCTCTGTCTCTCTCTATGTGTGTTTATTATATGTATATACACACACACACACACACACACACACACACACACACACACACACACACACACACACATACACATACACACACACATATATATATACATAGGGAGAATTCACGAAAAAACAACAGACGAAGACCGGTGGTGTATATATATATATATATATATATACACATATATGTTCGTCGTGTGTATGTCTGTATGTTTTGGGTTTGTTCCCCTTCACTTCTTGACAACTGGTGGTGGTTTGTTTACGTCCTCATAAATGGTAGTTCGTCCGATAGGATAAATAGACGTAATCAAAAATAGGTACTGGAGGAGTTGATTTGTTCGACCATACCTTGCCAGGTGGCGCCCAGGCATGGCCATAGTCCAGTGACGGAAATAGATAAAAAAATAATAAACATTAATATCGAAAGCAGAACAAGATTAATGAAATACGTATGGTCTCTCTCTCTCTCTCTTTCTCTTTCTCCCTCTCTCCCACCACTCTCCCTATTTATGGAGTAGAAACATGGACATTGACTAAACTACTATCAAATTTATTGCAAGATTTTGAGATATGGGCATACAGGAAATCTTTGAAAAGATCATTGAGGACTGACAAAGCTTAAAAGAATGAAAAATAAAGTATATTAAAACAGGAATGATTAAAAAAATATTAATTAGGCACCATCAAAGAGAGGGAAAATAACAAAACAAAATTAAAACATGGCGAAAACTTAATTAGATATGAAAAAAAGCATGGTTTCCAGACACTATTAATGGAAGACGAAATTAATGTGAAGAGAAGAGGAGCTGAGTTAATGGAAAATGTCAAGAATTGGGCAGACGCAAAATGAAGTGATGTATATGAAGGGTTACAAAAGCAGGCAAAGCTGATATCCACAGTATCGCAGTATTCAATTTGGTGAGAACAGACGATCTCAGATGATGATGATGACGATATATGTATATACAAGTCTATGAAAGATAGGCTCCCACATTTTGTGCCAACGCTAGTGGAAATTAAGCCGATTCTTATCTACCATTCCGAAAACCCACGAGCGTTCAAGTCGCACAGAATCCTGAAGGAGAAGCTGCTGCAGATCATGAGGAGGTCAAACTTTAAAGCCTCGGTCACTAGGTAATCCTTCTCCGAGTGGGTCAACCTTGTCTTCGGACCAGCAGTGAAAAAGTATCTTCTGGAGACAAATCTCCTCTCAACACCCTCCTCATCCTCGACTATGCTCTTGCTCACCTTCATAACCTCGAAGATGACATCCTGGACGAATTTAAATTCATAAAATTATGTACCTTTCACACAACACCGCCCCTGTCTTGCAGCCGATGGACCAGGTGATTTCTAATCTTAAGAAATTGTACACCAAACACCAGTTTCGTCGGGGCTTTGAAGTCACTGAAAATACAAATCTAACCCTTCGTCAGTTTTGAAAAGAGCACTATAACATTGTAACCTGCCTGAAAATCATTGATATGGCCTGGAAGTGTAACGGAGGACAGTGTAGCGGAGAATGCTATCTCTCCGAGTGACATAAAGGCAATGTTAGCAAAGTGGACCTATGTTTCTGAATATGTAGAAAAATATCATGCTGAAAATATAGCTACAAGTCGTGCAGCTGCTTTATTTAATGATAGTGCTCGGGCGCATTTTCGTAACATTTTGAAAGGCAGGAAAAAGCAGCCTTCTCTTGATATGTTTCTAATGAAACGAACTGCAAGAGTAAAAAGTGAAGAAAGTGTGTCCAAAAAGCCTTAATTAAGCGGCGAGAGAAAACGCCAGAAATTGTCCTTCATGAAGTCTTAATGGAAGGAGACCCTCCTTCCAAACCGTAATCTTCCACCTCCCCTCTATATCGTCTTCATCGTCTCCCCGCTCTATCGTCAAATCGTCTCATCTTTAAGGTAATTCAATTAATAAAACCAGTTTACATATTTCTGATGCATTCTCTTTTTCATAATTGTAATTTTAATTGTAACGGCACCTTTTCTGTTTTAAGACCATTAAAAAATTATTTTGGGGTGGTTTTGGGGTGGGGGCTGCAATGGATTAATTATATTTTAGTTAATTTCAATGGGGAAAATTGATTTATTTAACGAGTAAATCGTAAAACAAGCTAAGTCATGGAACGAACTAAACTCGTTCTGTATCTCTATTTTCCTCCTCCAACACAGCACCATCATCAGCATCACCAACACCAACACCAACATAACAACCGCCAACTACACCACCTTCTTCATCATCATCATCATCATCATTATCATCATTATCATCATCGTCATCATCGTCAGCACCATTACTGATGTTGATGTTGTCTTCATTAATATTACATTAGTAACAACGATTTCTTGCGGCATAAGAAGAGCGCTGAAGCTTAAGTAGATATTTTTTTGTGTCTTTTCCACCATGACTGCGTGCGCACGCGTGTATGTGTACGTGTATGTGTGTTTCTGTGTGTGCGTGCGCGAGCGTGTGCGCGCGTGTTTGTGCGTGTGTGCGTGTGTGTGTGCGTGTGCATGTATGTGTGTGTTCATATATATATATATATATATATATATATATATATATATATATA
>NC_068999.1:52921123-52922692 GCF_001194135.2 Octopus bimaculoides
AAAAAAAAAGGTCGATGCATTGTTAAAGGAACATCATCGGTATTCCTTCCTGCATCCAGCTCGCTACCATATCGCCATGCGGTGTACAAGTGCTGAGTGCATTCATGACAGCAGCATCGCTCAATGATATTATCTACAACAACCTAAAAAAAATAATAAAATTATCTCAAATCTTTTCGTAAATTTACATGTGACCTGCTCGCAGTAACAACATATGGTAGCATATGAAGTATTCAGTTGCAGCATGATGCTGCACACTGCAATGTATTGCACTGTATGGTGCTGCACTGACTCGCAATGCTTTGCACTTGACTCTGAAAAAAGTACAACTACACACACTATATTTCTTTTTCTTCTTCTTCTTCTTTTTCTCCACCTTCTCCTCCTCCTACTACTACTATTACTACTACCACTACTGTTGTTGTTGTTGCTGCTGCTGCTACTGCTGCTACTACTACTACTACTTCTGACCTTTATGTTGGTGTATCATTTCCTCCTCTCGCTCACCTATCTCTCTCTCTCTCTCTCTCTTGTAACTTCATGAACATACTTTAGAATTATTATACATACGCGCATACAAGCATAATGGTTTCAAATTTTGTTATGAGGGCAGAAATTTTGGGGGAGCGGACTAGTCAATTACATCAACCCTAGTGTTCAACTGGTACTTATTTTATCGCTCCCAAAAGGATGAAAGGCAGGGTCGATCTCGGCGGAATTTGAACTCAGAACGTAGCGACGGGCGAAATACCGCTAAGCATTCCGTCCAGCGTGCTAACGTTTCTGCCAGCTCGCCGCCTTAATAATATTAATACAAATAATAATAATAATAATGATAATAATAATAATAATCCTTTCTATTATAGGCCCAAGTCCTGAAATTTTAGGGGAGAGATCTATACAGCGCTGGATTAACCAATAAGCAAAATAAGTACGTGAGTAGGGCATCAAGGGAAGGAGGGGTCACCATAGAAATGGTAAATAGTTTACGGCACAAAAAAAATCACTTTAAACTTGCTAAAACAATATTCAGGATGCCTTCATCTCAACTAAGTATAGATACAGATGTGCTACCAAAGATTAATTTTGAGGATCTGATCAAAGACTTTTCAATTCAAAAAAAGTAGGTGGAAGCTTTCAAATATACATAAAGTGGAAGTATACAAAAATCAACATTATTTGCCCTCTTACTGTTTTGTTCCATTTTGAAAAGTAAAAATTTATTATATGGTCTGTTATTGTTTATATTTTGAATTACGTAATCTTTTGTGGGAACACCAAAATCTTTTAAGTGCTTTTAAGGGCCTCCCTGGGTCTTAATCAGGCCCTGGATCAATACGATTACATCGAGCATAGTACTTCACTGGTACTTATCTTATAGACCCCGTGAAAGGATGACCAATACTAAGATATATGTGTGTGTGTGTGTGTGTGTGTGTGTGTGTGTGTGTGTGTGTGTGTGTGTACCTATGTATATATATATATATATATATGTGTGTGTGTGCAACTATATATATACACATACATACACACATATGTACATATATGTGTGTATGTACATATATATAT
>NC_068999.1:52923017-52924448 GCF_001194135.2 Octopus bimaculoides
TATATATATATATATATATATATATATACAAACACACAGTTTAATCATACATTTGCAAAAGTTTTAATTTCACTATTGTGTAAGAGAATCAGTTTTCTTTATTTTGTTTCTCTCCTTTTCTTGTTTAGTATATTCATCCAAACGAAACTCGTAAATTGCCATTTCTTCACTAACTCACATTTCAACATTGTTCTTGTCTCGAGGGTGTTCCTCGAGACAAGATGGCTGACCTTCTTCTAATTATCATATTACGAAATCATCCTGACAGAATGAAGCGAATCTTGGCTTGAATCGAAATTGCCTTCAGATTTTCATCTCAGGAAAATTAATCTCCTATAGGCATGTTCTGCTCTTCCTATTTTTTCCTTCTTTGATTTTTCGTGTTATTTTTTTTTCTCCATCTTACAGACGTCACATCTCGTTTTCTGCTGATACAAATATTATTTTTTACACGTTAATGCTGTTGTACAATGCTTATTTAGCAACATAGTACTAATTCCTGCTGCTATTGTACAACTGGTTGTTACTATTATTTCTCTTATAGTTGTTACTGTTACATTTGTTGCTGAAGTTGTTGTTCAACGTATTTTTCATGTTGTAATGTTCTTTTGTTTTCCTTTACAACGGTTCTTTCTTTACTCTTTGTCAATATTTATATATTCCTCTCTATTATATATATTCTTTAGTTTTCCTTTGCTGCTGTTGTTTTCGTTGTTTTGTTATTGTTGATGTTGTAGATAAATCTGATGGCTCTTTTCATGCTTAATGTTGAAATGCTTAATGTTGACAACGTTCTTGGTGAATCCTTCTACTCTTCCTCCTCCTCTTCTTGCTTTACCTTATCCTCTTCTTCCTCCTCCTCTCCCACTTCCTTCACCACTTCCTCTCCTCTTCCTTCTCCTCTTCGCCTCCTCTTCTCCTTCTCTTCAACCTTCTCTTCTTTTCCCTCTACCCTTATTTTTACCTTCCTCCTAAATTCCTCCTCCACTTCATTTCCTCTCCTCTTCCTCCTCGGCATTCTTCACTTTCTTCTTATTCTCTTTCTATTCCCCCCTTCTTCTCATCCTACTCCTTTTCCACTTTCTCCTCATCATCCTTTTTCTATTCCCCCTCCCTTCCTCCTTCACCTATTTTTGCCCCTCCTCCTCTTCTACCCCTCTTTCACATCATCCTCATCAAAATTGTCCTCTTTTTCCTGCTGATTTTTTTTTCTTTTACCCCGTTATGACTTTGTGTCATGTGGAAACCGTTTATTGCAACATCAAAAACACAGAAAAAAAATCACAGACAAAAGAAAAACAAAAAAAATTCAAAGGAAAAACTTTCCCAAAATATAGTTGTATTATTTCATTACAATTTTCCATTATTTGTTTTATGCCGTCGATTTATATATACATACATACATACACACATTCATACATACGTATATAC
>NC_068999.1:52924758-52928729 GCF_001194135.2 Octopus bimaculoides
TGTGTGTGTGTGTGTCTGTATATGTATATATAATGCAACATAATTCATTGTATGTTATTCAAGATTTATTCTACGTCGCTGTCGTTTCTCAGTAGAACTAAAACTGCAAAATGAAATTTGTCGGAACCACCAAAGAAAACAAAAGTAAATAAGGAAAATGCAAAAACTGACAGAGAAAAATAAAGAAGGCTAAAGCTGAAACAAAAAGAAAAGACAAATTTAAAAACAAACAAACAATAGATACAAGAACGATAAAAACAACAATATCAAGTTTTGATTAGTATCTTATAACTAGAAAAAAGATTCATGTCTTGATGAAATCGTATAATGCTTTCAAGAGACAGAAAATGGCCGCCCCAACTAAATTTCACTTAATCAGAGAGCGTTAACATTAGTAGATAAATATGTAGAAGAAAAGGAAGTGATTTGCAACGAGATGAGCGAAGAAGATAAGATACGGTGAGGTATCTTAGTGACATATATTACATATGAACGTCATTCAATGCATATATTAACATAAATAAACGTACGTAGTTGAATGTATGAAGAAGGGAGAGAGGGGTAAAAGAGAGAGAGAGCGGGAGGCAGACAAGCAACTGTACATGCATACAAACACACTCGCATACATATATACATGCACTAAAACACATGCATACATATATACATACGCATGTACACATGCACATATTAAGCATTCGTGACGTGTTACTTTTCGCATAAACCAATCTATCTGTCGCTTTCTCCCTCCCTCCGTCTCTCTCTCTCTCTCTCTCTCTCTCTCTGTCTTTCATATATACACGTACACTCGCATAAACACTTACGCTGAGATACAGACAGCACATAGAGAGATGGAGGGGGAGAGTAAAAAGAGGAACAGAGAGAAGGAGAGCGAGGGAGGTGAGAGACGGCTGTGTTTTCTAGAAGTCGAAAAGGGAAACAGCTTGTAGAATTTAGAGCACTTTAACCCGGAATCACACTGCGAATCCTTAAACACGATTTCGGCGATTTTCCTGCGAAGATCTTCCCAACGATTACAACCAAAGTGAATCTCTCTCACCGCTGCTTTTCTTAACACTAAGAAGGACTTCGAGCTTGTGAGCAGAGATGGTCTGTTCAAAGTCCTCACAAGCACTGGGTGTCTTCGGAACCATGTTGATGACAGTTCAGTAATTCCACACATGCATGAAGGGCGTCGTTCAATTTGACGTTTCTTCTTCGAAGCCATTGAAATCCTCCTAGAATAAAAATGGCCTTTTGCATGCATAAGAATGCTTCGGAACATCAATTGAAAAAGTTCACCTGAAGGGTAGATTAGTCAGGAGGCTGTTCAGTATGATGCGGATGAGGGTTGAATTCAAAGTACATTAAGTTTTTATGACGAACATGTCATTTATGTTGTTTACTAATGGCACCGCTCTGACAACACATTCTAAAGAGTTACTGCAACACGCTATGTGCAATTTTTCAAGGACCTGTCAAGACTTCGGTTTGCCCGGCAGCCTGAAGAAAACCAAACTTCTAGCATTGTTATCAACAATTAAGAGTTGACGCTAGCTTGCAGTTTTAATTACCTTGGTTTCACGAATCCCGCCACTCTCTTTCTTGAGTTTAGGATCAACAGGTGAAGCGAAAGAGTAACCTCAACATTCGACGACTGACGAAGTATCAGGGCAACACTCGACCACTGACAAAGGGAACCTGTGCGAATAGCTCGTTAACGAGTACACCTAATTTAAGCAACAATGAGATCGAAGATGAAAAATGGCTAATGGGTGACTATGCCATATTTCAGGAGTTCTTGCTCCCTCATGAGCACCCATCTAATCTATTAACCACCCAGAAACTTATTGCTTAAATAAATACTAAATATAGAAGTGTAACATTATTGGATATACCAATTTTACATATTAAACACATTCCTGGAAGTTGGTACTTAAATATTGATGACTGTATTTCGTTATGCAACCATAATGTATTGTAAAGTAATTAAACGCTTTTATAAGTCAATAGTGTGTTCTACACGCGATTTAATAGCACTGCTAACATAAGTCATTAATAAGCTGTCATTTTCTTTATATATCAAGAAAAATTGAAATGACAAAATTTGACGTCAGTAGTATTTGGACTCAATTAAGCGTAGAGAGCCGGAATTGATATCGTAAGATGTTTTATCTGATGCCCTGACGACTCTGCTAACACGCAGCCTATAACAGTGATGCAAAATACTAGTTAAGAGGCGCATAATCAAAATAATCTTTCATTCTCTAGAGGAAGTGTGTATCAGTAAAAAGTGGCAAATAGGCCAAGTCTACGGATGCAGTTTCATTTCGCAAATACAACCGTTTGGTCCCACGCCAAAAAAGGTTAATTCTTGTTAAATAAGCACGAATGGCTATTAATTTTGATGGTGGTAGTGGAAATTAAACAACAATACGTGCTTGCCATTTTCTGTTACTACTACTACTACTACTACTACTACTACTACTACTACTACTACTACTACTACTACTACTGCTGCTGCTGTTGCTACTGTTGCTGTGGGTGTAGCTGCCGCTGCTGGATCTGGCTACTGCTATTGCTACAGCTGCTGCTGCTGCTGCTGCTGCTAGGGTAACGATTGTAGCATTTGCTTCTCGACATGCATTAAAGCAAACAGCAGGAACTGCAACAGCACGAGTATTATTATTATTATTATTTGTGTATTTATTCATTCTTATTTTCGGGTGTTTTCAGCGGTCGTTAACCTTTGTTAGCAGGCATATGTTTGAATTATTCGGAATAACATACTCATCGGAACAACTCCATGTTACTGCAAGATAAGCAAGTCGATACACATATGTAAATACATACATGAATGAATACACCTAGATACATGCGGTGTGTGTGTGTGTGTGTGTGTGTGTGTGTGTGTGTGTGTGTGTGTGTGTGTGTGTGTGTGTGTGTGTGTGTGTGTGTGTGTGTGTGTGTGTGTGCGTGCGTGTGTGTGTGTGTGCGTGCGTGTGTGTGTATAGGAAAAATAGAATTTGAAAATGCACTGCGAGTAGCTAAGATATTTTTTTTATCATATTTAAAGATTTACTCGGTTTCACAGTTTACAGTGATTTTCAAAAGGTTGAAATAGAAAGACGTGGCTTATGTCGCAACTGTCTTGCATCTGAGTAGTCTTTGAAGATCGTTCTATTCTTATAGGGAGTTCATGGATCGAAATAGTATATTTTTTGGATAGGACTTGATTGGTAGAGGATGGTCTAAGACCAGTCATGTGACTATCCTCTACCAATCAAGTTCTATGCAAAACATATACATGGATATACAAGCAAGGGTTGACAGAATCGGAACTTTGAACAGTAATATGTCGTGTTACAGGGATTTGTTCCCACGTAGTCCCCTCATATCAAAGCTGATTTTTTTTTATTTTTCGAAACAGCCACCACTGACACTACTACTGTCACCTCTCTCGAGATGAACAAAACAGAATTCCCCGACAAAATATTGGATTTGATGACTTTATAATTGACGGAAAACTCATAAATAAACTGTCACCAGTGTAGCTGCATACGAAACACAGAAAACTGTAAAAGAATAAAAGGACTTTATGTATGAGTCCCCTACCACCTCTTGACAACAGATATTGATGTGCTTACGTCCCCGCAAGTTAGCGGTTCGGCCAAAGGGACCGAGAAAATAAGTACCAGGCTTTAGAAACAAAGATGATTAGTGTTGCTCTAGCATGGTTTAATAACTAAAACAAGAGAAAGAAGAATATATATATTATTTTCCTATTTTTCAGTCATTTGACTGTGGCCATGCTGGAGCACTGCCTTTAGTCGAGAAAATCGACTCCAGGACTTGTTCTATCGATCTTTTTTGCCGAACCGCTAAGTATCGGTTGTCAAGCGATGGTGGGGGGACAAACAGAGATACACAAACACACACACGCAAACACACACACACACACACACACACACACA
>NC_068999.1:52929104-52936174 GCF_001194135.2 Octopus bimaculoides
TATATTATATATATATACTATATAATTATATATATATATATGTATATATATATATAGTAGCTGTAATAGTAGCAGCAGCAGCAGCAGCAGCAGCAGTAGTAGTAGTAGTAGTAGTAGTAGTAGTAGTAGTAGTAGTAGTAGTAGTAGTAGTAGTAATCACCAATTCTGGTTACAAAAGCTCGAGAAAGCAAAATAAAAAGCAGTCAATTGCCAAGAAGTCAATAATAATAATAATAATAATAATAATAATAATAATAATAATAATAATAATAACAACAACAACAACAACAAAAACAGCAACAACAACAACAACAATGATAACATTAGTAACAACATCAATAAAATACAAGCTAACTACGACGACCTCTTGTTTTGAATAAAAGACAACAAACATGGCGTCGAAGCATTAAAACGCTCTTTTTAAAACGAATAAATAAATAACTGAATAAAACACTGCAACAGGCTCGAAACACCATCAAAGTATTTTGGTAGTTCAGTAAGAGGGGAGGGGTGGGTCGTTTATTTATTCATTGTTTTTGTAAAGTGTTTATTTAGTTGTTTTGTTTTTATATTTACTTTTCTAATTCGAGCATCTTTGCGATTTTTTTTGTATGTCTGTATGTCATCGACACTTGTAATAGTAACCTGTGTGACATTTTCAAATAGAGTTCGTTGGTGTGCGGGTGGGGTGTGGGGGTGAGGAATGTGGCGGCGGAGAGTGGAGGCAGCAGCATCGTGAAGAGGCACATGAACTGAATTGCCGTCACCATATCATCGTCGTCGTCGTCGTCGTCGTCATCATCATCATCATCATCGTCATCATCATCATCATCGTCATCATCATCATCATCATCATCATCGTCATCATCATCATCATCATCATCATCATCATCATCATCATCATCATCGTCCGCATCCTCATCCTCATCATCATCATCATCATCATCACCATCATCATCATCAACATCGTCATCGACAGCAACAACAACAGTGATTAAAATTTATTCCAACAGTTAAAAGGCAAATACACTGCAGATACTGTGGAGAAAATACCTTTCTTGTGGTAAAAGGTGTGAAAACATCCGGTTTGTTCTGTGTCGCCATCTATCAGGAATCCTAGACATCGATGTTTCCAGTTTATTGACACAACCCAATAACCATACTTTTGTGTGTAGCATCGATTGCTTTCATGTCACATGCCGCAGTCTTAAAAAGAAGGAATCATTTAATATTGTGGCGCCGGGTTCCCTAAACTCTGAAGAGGAAAGGCGAAATGGTCACGGCTGGAATGCGAGTGATCATGACTGACCTAGAGCTAAACAACACCGACAACATCCCTAATACGAATAGCTACTTATCACAAACATGAATTGTAGTATCACTTGCAACATCCAACGGCAACAATCTTACTCCTAGCGCCACCACTCATGAAATTATGACAACAGAGCCAACTTATTGTCCCTCCACCAGTGGCCCGGGAACGAAATTTGCTTAGTGGGTACAAACCCAGGTCCAAATTTTTTAACGAACTAGATGGATTTTTTCAATTTTAATATAAAAACACAGTTATAATAATAATAATAATAATAATAAGTTGACATTGTAGCACATGTCCAGCGTTAGAAGCTGTGCAAAGGCAATAAATAATTATTTTTATTTTTATGAAGGTCGGCTGAAAAGTCCATCAGCTGACCAAGATATTCTCATTGAATGTGACCAAATGAAGTTCGTTTTTTGAACATAGCCCCCTTACGATCCAGACAGGATCTTCTCCGTTTGACTTCACCTTTTGAAATTTTAAAATTAAGTGAAAATTTTCAAATTTCATATATTGATATTATATTTCACATTGAATGTGATGTTGTTATTCACTTGTCCCAGGAAATATTTTAGAAAAATGTTACATAGGTTTAAAGTTTGATCATTTTTACCACAATCAGAAAACAGGATATTGGAAGTTGGCATTTAGTGCGTGATGACAATATCACGACGGCAAATGACAACATTGCAACGACGAAACATTCAACGATGGAAGTTTTAATAAGTTTTAATGAATAAAGGCATGTGAAATGGTGAAACAGACATGTAATGCGAAAAATACTAGAGCGTTAATTTACGAGAAACCATATTATTTATTTGCTTATTCAGGACTGGTCGGGACTAAGCAACAACAATAATAACGAGTGTCATAGATAAGAACTACCGTTATTATCTATGTCACTGTTATCTTAACTGCATGGCGATGACACCCCTACCTCCATCTGCAACACATCACACACCACCACCACCATCACCACACTGCAGAATATTGCATCTAAATCATGTCACTGGAGAGAAGGCGAGAAAGGGAGAGAAAGAAAGAGAGAGACAAGAGAAGAATGAATGAGAAAGAAACTATAGAAAGCGAGAAAGAACACAAAGGAAAAAAGAAAGAATAACATGAAGAAAGAAAGAAAGAAAGAAAGAAAGAAGGGGGAAGAGAAGAAAAAAGAAAGGAGAGAAATCAGACATGTTTCTAAGTAATCTATGTCAGAATATGCAAAATGTTTTCTTGGCCTTTCACACCAAACGACATATTCTCACATTTTCATATTGTCACAGCAATGGCGTCTATACTATGTATCATCCCATCATTCCATTCTGGTACACTTCCTTTCTCGCCTCTCCCTCTCTTTCTGTCTTTGTCTGTTTCTCTGGCTCCCCCTCTGTCTCTCTGTCTGTTTGTCTCTGTCTCTGTCTCTCTCTCTCGCAGTACACACAGACATGTGTGTTTATGTTTATACGTGTGTGTGTGTGAATGTGTGTGTGTATGTCTCACTGCGTGGCACATTCGACAAGTGTCTTCTACACACACACACACACACACACACACACACACAGCATATATGTGTATGTGCGTGTGCATGTGTGTGTATATACGTGTATGTGTATGTGCATGTGTGTGTGTGTGTTTGTGTGTCTGTCTGTGTTTGTTCCCCCACCATCGCTTGACAGATGATGTCGATGTGTTACGTCCCCGCAACTTAGCGGTTCGTCAAAAGTGACCGGTAGAATAAGTACTTACAAAGAATAAGTGCTGGAGTCGCTTTGCTCGACCGAAGGCGGTGCTCCAGCATGGCGGCAGTCAAACGACTGAAACAAGTAAAAGAATATATTTAATCTTTTATATATTTTAGAGTGAAAAACAACTTCACATGTACTTTGGAGAACCTAATATATTTATTAACTTGCTCTGGGTGTCGAGAACAATGCATAAGCCAAATCGAAAACAGATCAAAGGATAGCTCTACATAGATCCCAGATCAAAATTCGGGAATACAAAAAAATAGCATTCCGCGAACACATCGACATTTGCGCTCTGTATAAATATATATATATATATATATATATTATTCTATCTATCTATTTATACTTTTCTATCTATCTATCATTCTATGTATTAATACACCCACATATGTTTAAATATACATATGAATGAGCCCACAGATTCATAGGGTAAAATATATACATGCCTATATACATACACATATACAAGTGTGTGCATACATCTGTGTGTGTATATATATGTGTATATATATATATATGTGTATATATATATATATGTGTGTGTGTGTACGTGCGTGTGTGGGTGTGTCTGTGTCTGTGTACGAATTACATTGAAGATATCTTAGTACTCATTAACCTCAGATGTAGAAATGTCACTATATTATAGAGAATGATAGATTGACAATTAATTGGTGTGTCTTACTTTTGGAATTGTTCTGCTCTAGGATGGTTAACACGAACTTTTAAGGCGCCACAATTATTCACATCAGTAATTGTTGTCTCCTTCATGTTTGAAATAAATAGTATTATTTGAGGCCTCTCATATATATGTAGATACAAAAATACATACATAAATATTCACATATATACATATATTTTCACCCCCCGATAATTGTTCCCCGTACCATCCATCCTCTACAAAAGTCAATTTCTTAATTAACCATGAGGTTGAGAAAAAGAGGGGAAGATACGAGGACAGATAAAACAAACATTGGGCTCAGGGGATCGAATGAGACGAAACGTATGAATAAGCAATTAAAATATATACAATTAAATGAGAATGAGTGATTTACAAAAGAAAAAAAAATGAAGCTGAGGACGTGGTCAACCCCAGAAACCACGTATTCACACTGAAGACTTTGCTTTTTAATTTTTTGGTTCTCGTTTAGACAGGTTCTTTCACTCGCAACATACTTGCTACAGACGTCCATCTTTTACGAAACACACTTTGCGACAGGAATTTCTAGATGCCTGAATGTGTACTTATGTTGCAAGAAGCGCTTTTAAACGAATTTTTAGTAAGGCCTGTAAATTTTCAGTAAAGCCTGTATTTCGATCCACCATTTTTTCATGACAGACCTGGTATTGATGAAGTATGAGAGTTTCCAATTTATAGGCATCTACTTATGCAGTTTATAGTTGCAACAAAGTGTTTTCGTGTAACTGTAGCTCACATTAACGTGATTTTTTTCTTTTTTATTAAATAAATATTTTATATTTATGGTCTGTGGGGAAATGCTTATTTCTAATATTTAGAAAAATCCCCGTAACATTGGAAGACACATGGAAAATATACGGCATTTATAACATGTAATATTTTATCGACTATTTTTGAAGAATTTCTTTTTGCATTAATGCTGCTCTGCACATTCTCTGTTCTATCCTTGAATCCAACACACACTCATACACACATACAAATGCACTCACATCTTTATATATATTTATAATTTAAGACCTAAGGTAACAGGAGTTACTAAAATTATTTATGAGATATTTAACCTATAAACATTCATCTTTAGATTAAACTTACGTCCGAACATATACACATAACTAGACTCAATTACATACAAGAAAGTATATGTTGCTATGGAGATTTATATATATAGATACAAAGATAAAACGCATGTGTGTATGTCTGTGTGTGTGTGTACGTGCATCTGCATTGTGTATTTGTCTGAAACCAAATACAAACCCAAACATCCATATATATTGGAGCGTTTAGATGCATACACATATTTATATATATTCAAATATATATTTATTTATATATAGAGTATGCACACGAAACACACACTCACACAAATTTGTGCGCGTATATGTGCGAGTATATACATACATACACACACACACACACACACACACACACACACATATATATATATGTATATATAAACATACATCATACATATATATATATATATATATGTGTGTGTGTGTGTGTGTGAGTATATATATGCGCGCGCGCGTGTGTGTGTGTGTGTGTGTGTGTATGTATGTATGTATGTTTGTGCATATATATGCATATATATATATATATATATATGTATGCACACACACACACACACACACACACACACACACACACATATATATATATATATGTATAATGCTAGTGCGTGTGTTTTCGGAAAATTTATTGGTTCGTATAACTTATGGGGTAATTGTTTGAGAATTTAATTTAATAGCCTAACACGTTATGATGGCAGCTGATAAATTCATCGGATCTGAATTACTTAGATTTGATATGGAGAGAATTGCGCATGGAAGTATATATTAAAGACAGATTCGTAGTTTAATTTTGTGCAATTTGATATCTGAACTTTCTGTTGATGACAACCTCATCTACATTTAAAATTTACTTGCTTAATAGTTCTCTACTAAAATAAACCCAGTACACGTATACTCTTTTGATTATGTCACTCAATGGAATACAGCCATGTTGGGTTGACGTTTTAAAAGCTTTCTTTGATTAAATCGACGCCACTGTTTATTTTTCTTTTAAATTCCGGTGCGTATTTCCTCACGCCTCTTTCATCATTATCATCATCATTATCATCGTTATAGTCATCGTCGTCGTCGTTGTCATCCTCATCAACAAAAATCATCATCATCATCATCATCATCATCATCATCATCATCATCATCATCATCATCATCATCATCATCATCATCGTCATCGTCAGCATTAGGGTAAGCATCGTATCATCAGCATTAGGGTAAGCATTGTTAGATTTGGCGGCATAAAGGTCATTGACGTACAGAAGGAAGAGAATGGGCGTTGGGACAGAGCTCTCGGAGAACACCAGCGTTGATTGAGAGAGAAGAAGAAAAAGTTCCATCAGTACATGATCCAGTGATTCAATCTGATATTAAGCCACCGATTCAAGACATAGTAGGCAGATGGAGCCTGTAGGGACTCGAGACATTTGGTTTTGTTGTATGGGAGATGTAAAGGAATGTGCTTAAAAGAATGGTTTCAATAATCTATCCATTTATTTCTTGAGGATGGGGGTGAAAATGAATCACGTTTTGCCAGGGCTAAGTGGGACAAAACGACTTAGAACATCTACAAAGTTTTAATAAATTTACCTGTTTTCTACTGACGGATCTCCGTCGATGGTCAGTAAAAGCACTGAACTTCACCTTTGCTTTGAAGACATTTTAGATTGTCCTTTATCTATAGTAGTTGTGTCAACGTTAGTGAAATACGTGAATAAAATTAAAGCAAAAGCACTTCGCAGATGCGAATTGAGAGAATATTTAGGAAATCTTAGATTTGGAATATGGTGACCCATTCTGAAGTAGCATTGCTTTTCTGATGTACAGCTTCTGAGTAATTTTTGGAAAATGCAAAATCAGGTCTATTATTTTCTAGATAAGAAAAAAATGAGCTCCCTGAAAAGAAAAAAAAAGGAGCCGTTTTATAAGATGACGACTGGATATTTGACTTACTGTATTTAATTGGTGTAACCAACCTTTTAATGTATTGAAATCCGAAACTATATGGTCAGGACAAATTGCTTTCTGGTTTAATGAACGATATCAATGTATTCAACTGTTCATCTCAGCTAGAAAATGGTAAAATTTCCACGTGATAAAGTTAATGGCAATTTTATAAAAAAAAGAGCTGCAAATATCAGATTATAAGTCATTTGAAAGTCGTTTTCGTGATTATGTTGAAGATGAAGACGGTATATTTGTCTTTATAAACCCATTTTCACTTCGTGAACGTGTGTATATATATA
>NC_068999.1:52936454-52947518 GCF_001194135.2 Octopus bimaculoides
TAAATCATTTCAAATTGTCGTCGAAATGATTAAAATAGAAAGGTGTAATTTAACGTTGACAAATTTAAAGCAAAACAGAATTAAAGAGTTAACTATCTATAATTACACAGTGATGACAACCATTGACTAAAATTGTTTTGTGATCAAATTCAGAAAAGGATCAAAATATGCCCTGAATTTGTCTCCTATCCTTGAGTGGTAAATGAAAAGAAATTAATTATATCTTTAATGGTATCAATTGAAGGCTCTACCTCACCACATGTGTGACGATCTTAAATAAAATTGTAGTAAATTAGCCATCATCAGCTATTTCATTAATGTCTCTCAAAGTCAGACATCATACACAGATTTAATGTTTATGACGAATATTAAAGAATATAAATAATACTTCATTATAAATTTATGATTGGAATTTAAATATAAATACGCCACTTATAAGCAGAAATCTAGGCCAGAAAATGTAATCTTTCTGTCTAGATTAATGCTAACAAATATCTTTTCGCACACATATATGCAAACACATAAATGCAAATATATATATAATTAAGGGTGCTACAAATAGCACCAGCACACTAAAAATAGCAGTCAGAAGACAACTACAACCACAAATTTTCACTGACACACATTAACTAAAATCGGGGGAATATTTTTATAATCTATTATTCCTTTTGATCACCTTCTTAAATTTGCCGTGGCATTAAAGCGGTCTTCGCGCATACTGTTTGAGAGGGGCAGTTTCTATGACCCCTCGGGTCAGTAAGACTCGCTGATGAGAACTAAGTGGCATTTTCACAAAATTTGAAATCGTGACGGTGCGGGTATGTCTGGCTTTTCAATTTACGATTCTCTTCATTATCGGTACGGGGGCTTAGAATTTCTGCTCATTTCCTCGATTTCAATTACGCATGCTATACTGCTTTGTATTATTGTAAACAATGATATTCTTATATGTATTTACACACACACACACACACCTACACACACATACACACGATTCTCCTATACACATATGTGCACGCACTCCTTCTCTTGGGATCACCAGTACTTTATTATTTCCCTTTCATTCAACCTCTTCTTTTATTATTATCTCTCTTTCTTCCAACCTCTTTTCCCCCAATCATTCGCCATATTGGACCGCTGAAATCTACAAGTTTTTTCATTCTCTCTCTGTTTATTTTCTCTTATTGCTTTCTGTTGGAGAGCGTTGGCTCGAAAAGTAAAAGACTTTTTCATTTTTCCCGAGCGTCAAACTAATACACCTGTCTTCGTCTTTTGTTTTTCTATAAATTTCAGACTAATATATATATGTGTATGTATGTATGTATGTATGTATGTATGTATGTATGTATGTATGTATGTATGTATGTATGTATGCATGGATAAGATCCAAGGATCGAGGTGTAGGAAGAAAGTTAGTCCAAGTAATCCGTAGTAAATATATTTTTTCAGGGAAAATAGTGGTTTATTGAGACGGAAGGTTGTGAATTCTTTCCTTATCAAAGTACAATAAATTGAAAAGAAGTTCTTTTTATATTTCACGGTAGGCAACCAACTTGCCGGATATGCGAATAAGAATACACGAGTTAAGGAATAGAGTAGATAAGATCCGGGGTACATATTTTTCATAGCGAGCGGAACCTCTGAAGTGGTAAATTTCCAAGTGTGGTGTATACCGCAGGCTACGCTTCAGGCGAAGGATATCTTACGTTCTGAGTCCAAATTCCACCGTGATCGACTTTGCTTTTATCCTGTCAGTGTCGATAAAACATGTACCAGTAAAGCACTGGGGTCTCAATAATCGAATTACCCACTCCCGCGAAATTGCTGGCTTTGTGCCAAAATTTTGAAATCAATAATATTCCTCTCCCCTAAGGTTGTGAACTGGCTGAGTCATTGACGCGGTGAACAAAATGCTCAGCAGAATTTCCTCCGACTTCACGTTCTGAGTAAATGCCGCTGGGGTCGGTTTTGCCTTTCATCCTTTCGGGGTATTTAACATACTTGTATGTACCGGTTGAGCACTGGAGTCACTGTAATCGATTCCCTCCTCCCGCCAAAGTTGCTATCCTTGTTCGAAAATTCGAAACCAATATTCTATATTTGAGACGAGTGGCAGAATCGTTACCTCGGCATTTCTTCCTACTTTACGATCTGAGTTCAAATACTACTGGGGCTGAATTTGCCTTTCATCCTTTCGGGGTCGATGAAATAAGTACCAATTTAACACTGCGGTCGCTGTTGCCTGAAATTGCTGGCCCTGGGCCAAAACTTCAAACTAATATTACATATTTGAGAGAGTTAAGCAAGTTTGTTGAGGAGTTATCCTCAGTCATGTTCACACAACCACTTGCAAGAAGCAACTCAATTCTATAAATATTCCCATCCCACGCGGCGTAGCAAGCCAACTTGCTAGTAATGTACAGAATTATTTTTGTAATATAATCAGACTCATTCACCACAGCATTACCCTATTTAATTTTTTTTAAACTGATTTTAATTAATCTTAAATTTCAAAATGTTTTCTCGTGCCTTTTTTCATTAGCCTTAATGACGAGGCTTATATATTTTTTTCTCATTACTAGGGGCGTAATCTGAATGAATTAGAATGTTTCGGTTTATTTAATTAAATATGCTACTACACCACTCACATCTTAATTTCCAATGTGTGTTTACTTAGCGATTCCTTCATTTAAAGCTGTGTTACGTTAGGTAACAGTTACATATCACAGTGGATTCTCCCTTAGTGTCTTTCGAAGTCTCTGACGAAATTAATATTGCTTATTAGATATCTGTTTTCGTTTACTTGTTTCAGTCATTGGAATTGCTGCCATGCTGGAGCACTACCTTGACATACTCTGTCGAACAAATCGACCCAAATACATATTTATAAAAAATCTACTACGTATTCTACAGTTCGCTGTTGCCGAATTGGTAAGTTACAGCGAGATAAACAAACCAACATCTGGTACAGAGCCTGCCACGAGGCCTCTTCCATCCCGCATCTGCTGCGTCGAAGGATCCATAAGAAAAGTTTGCTTTAAATGTATTTTTTGCTAATAACAGCTTCGTTCCTGGCCACCGAAGAATGTTCTCTCAAAGAACGTCGTTATAAACCTGTACTGGTGAATGTGTGAGAAACAAAATAATTATTTTGAAAGAAGTATCTATAAAACTAGTTTTTCAACATCGAATGACTAGGGTTGGGGTCCACCAGAATAAAATAGTAATCAAGGTGGTCCTTAGGCATAAAACAGTTGAGGACCACAGCTATAGAATATGATTTCAGTAAGATTTAGCTGGTTGCTATTTCTAACTGGTAAATATGCTGCGTGACTTAATCCTGCAAAGGTTTCCTACGGTGCATCTTGTTGGATACATGCTTCGTTTTAAGAAGAAAATTCTGAACCCACGCAGAAACAAGGAACTTTTATTTCAAATATGCCGTATACATACATACATACATACATACATATATTATATGATTAAATGCAAAAAAATCTTCATTGTACATGGTTGAGGAACTTCAGGGTGTGTCTAATAACACCAAAAGTGAAACTTGATTCCTCGAAAGCATATTAGCATGAAGAGATTCGGCCGTCCCTCTACAGACTTAAATAATTCTTGCAATATAATATTTCCTAGTGTTAATTTATATTAATACTTCCCCCAACTACAATTTCTCCCTGCATCACTTTCTTTCCTTCTTTCTTTCCTTCCTTCTTTCTTTCTTTCTTTCTTTCTTTCTTTCTTTCTTTCTTTCTTTCTTTCACTCTCTCCGCCTCACTCCCTCCTCCTTTATCGCTCTCTCTTTGTCTCCCTCTCTCTTTGACTTTTTCTCTTCTACACACTCCTTTAACCTAAATTATTGCTCGTTTCTCTAACCTATTTGTGGAATGGCTTGGATAAAAATACAGAATTGATTCTACGTATGTATGCATATATATACACACATATACGCACCCACACACACTCACTTATAAGTACATGTATACATATAAATGCATATATATATATATATATATATATATATATATATATATATATATACATGCTTAAAATTTCAAATCTGGAATTCAGCAGTGCGGTGGAGTTCTTAGATCTGAAAAGGATCTGCATTCCTTCAGCTATGCATAGCTTAAACTCTTTTGAGCCGTTCACATTTGGTATTGCCTTTTCAATCATTTTCCATTTAACTATATGTAAGTACGGCGTTAGACGTCAACCGAAGGGAGATATGTCCGAAGGGAGATATGTGGAGGGCGTAGCGATTCTTGAAGTCGCCTTCATATACCCCGATGCGATCATCTAGCGTTGTTGTGACTTCTGCTTCATATATGACGGATTTAATCGTGCCATCTTGGTCGAGTGGACAGGTTCCTGGCTCTCGACAGTTACAACTGGGAGTAGGCTCTTTGAGGTGTTTGCTTGTGATATATACATAAATGTATAACCATCATACATATATATATTGGATTTTACTCACAAGGTATTGGAATCTTATATGTATACCATTCTGTCTAAATAATGGATAAACAAATGCAATATCCCTGCATATCTCACATCTATTTTCATTCCTCCACTTCACTCTCTAGTCACGGTTAGTTGAACACTTTCACAGGTATATGAAGATAGTCAAAGCTTTATGAATATGATCACACTTATATGAACACAACCATGGGCATATGAACACATTCGTGGCCATATGAACACAGACATGGTCATATGAACACAGTCACGGTTATATGAACACAGCCATGGATTTATGAATATAGTCATGGGTACATAAATGAAGTCACAGCTATCTGAACAATTCTATGGCTATTTGAATATGTAGCAATAGCTATATGAATACATTTTTATAGTCACAGCTATATAAAACCTGTTATAGTTATATGGAGACAGTCATGGCTATATAAACTCAGATATGGCTATATAATATCAAAATAACACACTTCTACCATTGGTCCATGTCTTTCATGTGAGATTCAGTGAAATAAGCCAGAGAAATACTTGTGGGAAAAATTGATGTGAAACACGGAATTCAGGTTTACTGTGAGACCGCAATGTTTTCCATAATATTTTTTTGCTACTGGTAAGACGTATCTCCAGTTCTCTACGAATGTTATTCCGAATTCTCGGGTTCTTTTGAAGTAGAATTCTAAACTACTCCCAGCTCTCTCTCTCTCTCTCGCTTTCAGTCTCCCGATCTCACTCGCTCTCTGTTTCTTTGCTTCTCTTCAATACTAATCCCTTTGGAAAAAAATTAGTAATCCAATCTCTTGTTGCACTATATCTCCAAAGAGTTGTCTAGATGTTGACTTCACCCAACACACACACACACAAATTCCGTTTACATATAGTTTGGTAGGTGGGTAAAGATTCTAAAACATATCGTTCCCAGACGAAGAGGAAAGAAAGACGAAAGCAAGAAAGAAAAGGGGTAAATTTGAATTTGTTCGACAATATTTTGTCATGTTCCAAATTTCACCCCAGGATAACCTTTGTACTGGAGAGCAGATGGCGGGGAACATCTTTGATGGTTTCCGATATATTTATTCCCAGTGGGACGTCCACAGAAGTTTGGAGGGATTTGTGTGTGTGTGATATACATATACACGTATATATGTATGCATGTATGTATGTATGTATGTATGTATGTATGTATGTATGTATGTATGTATCTATGCATAAGTGCGTGTGCGTGAATGTGTATGTGTGTGTGTGTGTGTATTTAAATTTTCCTCTCTAAATTCTGCGAAAGATATTGATAAAGAAGAAATTTCTTCTAAAAAGCAAAATCCTTGCAACACTAAATGAACCACACGCACACGCACACACACTCGCACACGCACTCACTAACACACGCACACACGCACACGCAGGCGCGATTGGACGTACACACACATATACGCGCACGTACGCCCACACATGCATACACACACAGCCTCGCTTATTAAATCTCTTTCCATCCCTCTATTCATATCTCGCTGTTTACCTCTCTACCACTCTTTTTCTGCCATTCGTACATATGTGCATACATATGTGTGTGTGTAGAGAGAGAGAGAGAGAGAAAGAGAGAGAGAGAGAGAGAGAGAGAGAGAGGAGAGAGGGAGAACGGGAGAAGATCTGTATACAGATACATACATGCATATATATATATCTATATATATACACACATATATATGTATGTATGCATGTATGTATGCATATATATATATATGTTATGCGTGTGTGTGTATGCATGCATGCATATGCATATAGCTGTGTGAGTGTGGGGTGCTATGGTTGTGTACGTATGTGTATTTGCGACTGTTTTTTCTTTGATCAAATACCCATCCCTCTCAACAGAATCCTGAGGCGGAGTCTTAGTGGCGCAGTGTGTCACAAAGGTGTCTCTTCCATCACAAATATAACGCAATGAAAGTCTTCCTAACATTTTCCATTCCCCCACTTCTACTGAAGAAGACTCTGGTCTACCCGAAGTTATGAGAAGGACACTTGCCCAAAGTGCCACACGGTAGAACGAAACCCAGGATCTTGTTATTTATTATGAAGCGAACTTCTTAGCCGTTCCTCTATGACTGCGACACACGTAACTGATACTCCGTCGGTTATGACGACGAGCGTTTCAGTTGAATCGAACAACAGAAGAGCCAGGCCGTGAAATTTACGTGCAAGTGACTGAGTGCTCCATAGACACGCGTACCTTTAACGTAGTTGTCGGGGCAATTCAGTGTAACAAAAATGCGACAAGGCCGTCCCTTTGAATTACAGGTACAACTCATTTCTGCCAGGTAAGTGGACTGGAGCAACGAGAAATAAAATGTCTTGCTCAAGAACGCACGCCGGGAACCGAACTGACGACCTTACGGTCGTGAGCCAAGTACTCTAAGCACTAAGCCACGCTCCTCCATGTGATATACACAATCACGCATGATAAGCCAACACACTTAGATAGACATGTACACATACACTTACAGATACAAACATACACCGAAAGACACGCACACCAAGCACATCCGTACTTACGACCACACACACATACACTCACTAACACATGCACCCACACATGCACCTACACATTCACACTTACATGCACACGTATATACGCATTCACAAATATACACATACGCAGACACAGACATAAACATACAGCTATACTTATGCCAACGTATATAGCCATTCACAGACAGAAACAAACTAGGTACATACTTATAACCACACGTACTCACACACATATACATACACACTCACTTACGCACACATACATAGACGCACATACAGAGAGAGAGAGAGAGAGAGAGAGAGAGAGAGAGAGAGGGGATGGGAGAGAGAAATAAGCATATACGCGTACACCAAACATGAATATAATTATACGTGATCACATACACGCACATACATATACACACACACACGTAAAAGCACATATACAAGCACAGTCATACACATACACCCTGACAGGAATGAACACACCCACACACTGACACACCCACACACACACACACACACACACCAATGCGAACCTACACATACGCTATTGTACAAAGACAATGGTCGGTGTCTATCAAAATACGTAATGGAGTCTGAAGTAGGAAATAAAAAAGATAAAACAAAACAACCATAAATAAAAGATGAAATAATGGCAACAAATAATAACGAAATAATTGATTGAATAAATGAAATGTAAGTCTGGGTGAACAGAATATAATGAAAAAAACAAGACGAAGAATAACGAAAGTATGAAGTGGTGGCTGTGTATGCGAGCAAGACATTGACCGGATACGGTATCAAAATTGACCTACAAGATATGATGTAGAAAAGACAATGCTAAAGCAAGTGACTACTTGAACTGGGGTATTATAATGGAAGCTCTTTACTGGGTCGCTCGAACTGCAAGAAATAGCAATCAAATTTCACTCAGATTCATGTCTTACAACCTTTCAAAATTCATTAGAAACTTTTGTGTTCTGTGGTTGTCCGATCTGCAAGAAAATTACCTGCAAGTATCCGTTAAATCAGACCCTAGAGGTGAAATAACCATCTGAAATGCGTTGCTCTATGCAGAAACTGGAGGAGCTGTTCAGAGATATTGTGAGCTCTTCACCTGAATCCATCATAATGTCGGAAACCCTTCTGTATCATCAAAGGCTTCGCAGAGACACAAGCTTTTCGCCCCTTAAGCTCTATACTTTGCCTGAGTAGAGCAGCAAAGTCTTGAATTAGTCTTCGCCTCCGGAAGGATTTCACCTGCAGCCGCTTGTCAGGGTTGGTCTGCCATACCTATCTTCTTGGTGGTTTTCTTCAGTTGCCTGGAAGCCGACTTCAATATATTGATATTTGCTTCATCAATGCAATGCCTTGCGATCATCTGATGTTTTAGAAACAGTTGGCCTATACGTCTCTCATATCACGCCATAATGTCTTATCCAAGCTAGAACATATCGGAGACAACCTCTACGTTCTCGTTTGATTTTCTAGAAATAACAACCAGATCTCCTTCATATCAGACCTTAGTGTCTTAAATAAAACAGTGTATACTGGAGGCCTCAATGATGTTTCTTGACCTTCTAAAGATAGCTGCCAGATCTCCTTTATATCATACCATGTAGTGCCTTAACAAAGGCAGAAGATATTGAATTATGTAGTCCTACATATAGTGAGTTTGGCAAAAATGAAAGAGGGGAAGAAGACAAAACGAAAGAAAGAAATAAAGAAAAGATGTTATAATCACGAATGAAACCTCTATGACATAACAGGTCAGCTGGGTCAAGGCTGACCTGGGGATAAACAGTAATAATCATCTGGTTGGGGTTATTGCTGAAACTTTTAAGAGCACCGTGATAGGTCGATAGGGGATTTCATCTTTGATCACTAGTAGCAAAATTGTTAGATAATCATTAGCCACTTAGAACTCTTCAAGTAAATGCCATCAGGCTTTCGTTTCGAATGCGATTCCATTTCGGCAGTATTTCTATAATTTCTCTACAAAAATAACCAAAATGTTCCGCCATATCCTTTTCAATTTAGTGACTGCTGATCTGTCGTCAACACTAAGACTCAACCTAAAAAAAGCTAAGTCGTGTAAAACAGATCGTTTTACTAAACCTTGTCAAAACATCTCAAGCTTTCTCGTTGTTTTTCCTTCATTTTCGTGTTCTTCCTGTTTCCTTTCTGCTGTTACGGCTGCTGCAGATAATCTGACAGCCATCGTATTAACAGCCGGGTCGCATAATTTAATAGAATGCTGTTTTGATTGCAATTTTTGATACAAATTGACAAAATTCGTTTCATGTCAAACACTATTGCTTCTGTTTGTTTTTGTGTAGAAATTCGATGATTAAACAGAACTTTGTACCTGTTCTTCATAAGCCTTCCTGTTCTGATTATTAATATTACGCATTGTCGATTCGTCAGTAACATGGCGGCAGTCTATTTTACTCCTGATTGCATCATATTTAGGTTTCGATACTTATTGTTAATTGTTGCTTATGATTTCTTCTAATCCTCTAACCTTTATTTTCTTCGGTGCATTTTCACCATTTATACTAGCACTATAAACGTATTTATAACTCGTAAAAACAACTAGGGTTTTGAGATACAGTAACACCTCGATTAACTTGGCTTCAACGGAAATCGGAATCGCAGAGCTTAGCTCGAAACGTAAAACACCCTTTCTTTCCATCTCTGAGCGTCTTATTAATACTTTACATATACATACATACATACATACATACATACATACATACATACGTACATGTGTGTGTGTGTGTGTGTGTTCAAATTCACACACACATATTGATAAAGTACAGCAAACATGGTAATTTAAGTTTTGTAAAACATACACGGGTTTCGGTAAATTAATTGCCAGGATTATATAATTTCTTGTTTAAAAACTATACAATGTTATTAAATTCCTCTTCGGTGTTTAGCATGAAAACACGAAGAAAATTATTACGTGCCCAGTATATATTCCCCTTATACAAATTATCAACAAAGTCACTTGTAACATATATATATATATATATTATTATCTTTATTCCTACCTCAGTTCATGTAATTGTATATATCTATCGTTACTTTTCATAAAAAGCCTTTATTTTTTTTATTTTCAATGTGCATTTTCGCTTATTTTTCTGCTTACTTTCCCCTTATATTTCCACGTGTAGTTTCTATTTTGTTTTTATAACATTTCTCTACTATATATATATATATATATATATACACGTATATAATGTACGCCATGCAACAAAGAATAACACAAATAAAACATCTGAACGTGTAAACTCGAAGACCCGGGTATTCAAATACATAGTAACCTAGGTTCTCCTGCTTGTATACTTGCGGGTGCATGTGCATGCCCACGCGTGTGTGTGTATGCGTGTATGTGTGTGTGTACGTAGTGTATGTGTGCGTGTGTGTGTGTGTGTGTGTGTGTGTGTGTGTAACTGAGAGGGAGAATGTATAAGTGAATCAGGCTTGTGTATTTCTCAGACAAGAAGAACAATAGTTTGAGATTTGAGAGTGATTTGACTGTTATGGCACATTATTGCTGTTTAGCCCCAGGTCAGCCTTAATTGCTCTGACCTATGATACTTCTTTCTTTCTAAATTTTATTCTCTGTCTTTTCGTCTTTCTCTTCTTTTTGTTTTTCTTTGTTTCCTTCTTTCTTTCTTTCTTTCTTTCTCTCTCTCTTCTCTCACAACACTTGAAATGACAATCCCGCGTTCGCTTGACCTTTGGTTTAGTTAAAATGGCGAGGAACATCAAGAGGTTGAAGATGGTAATAATGATGATGATGAAGATGGTGACGATGGCGGTGGTGGTTGTGGTGCTATTGGTATGTCGATAGTGGTGGTGTGACGGTGGTGGTGTGACGGTGGTGGTGCCGGTGGTGGTGATAGTGGTGCTTGCAGTGGTAACGGTAGCGGGTGACGATGGTGGTGCAAATGACGGACGAGTGTACGTAACCAATGTGGCGTTAACAATAGCGATAATAGTACTGAAAGCACCAGCAGAGGAATTTGTCGCGGTGGTACTGGCGAGGGTGGTGGTGGTGGTGGTGGT
>NC_068999.1:52949048-52950825 GCF_001194135.2 Octopus bimaculoides
TGTGTGTGTGTGTGTGTGTGTGTGTGTGTGTGTGTGTGTGTGTGTGTGTGTGTGTGTGTGTGTGTGTAAATGCATACACACGCCTGCGCTCATGAAAACATACATGCGTACACATAGATACAATTAGAAATGTTCCAGACGACAGCCGCTCATGCTAAGAACATTAACATTGTCTTTTTTTGTTGTTTTTATTGACTACACTAATCTAATTAACGGAATATTTGCGTATATTTTATATAGTTTTATTTCTAAATTTCTTTATCGTTTTGCTTATCCTCAATGTTGGGGGTTTTTTTCTGTCTTATTTGCAATCAATTTTATACTCAATAAAATGCTATATCGTATTATGTGGAAAACTTCACTATTTAAAATGTTTATTTATATGTTTATATATGTATAAATATTTTCCTCCTATTACATCTCGGAAAATCAAATCGAATATCTAGTTAAGTAGCAAGCGATCTCCCTCTCTCCCTATCCCTCTCTCTCTCTCCCTTTCTTTCTCTCTCTCGCTTTCTTACCCTCTCAATCTCTATCTATCAATCGCTTAGTGTGTGTGTGTGTGTGTGTGTGTGTGTGTGTATAGATGTGTATATACACAAATTCGAACATATACCTGCCTACCTACCTATATACCTATCTACACACAGTCACAAATATTCACATAAAAAGACACATAAACGCACATATGAACACAACACATGCTCATACACTTACACACACATACTCACACACTCACACACACACACACATACACACTCACACACATACACACTCACACACATACTCATTATATATATGTTTATTTTATGATTTCGCCCAGGCACAATGATACTACTACTACTACTACTACTACTACTACTACTACTACTACTATATTTACACACACACATTCATATATACATACATAGAGAAATTCAGACAGGCAGATTGAAAGATAGATAGATTGATAGATAGATAGATAGATAGATAGATAGATAGATAGATAGATAGATAGATAGATAGATAGATAGATAGATAAAAAGATAGATAGATAAATAGATAGATAAATAGATGGATAAATACATACATACATACATACATACATACATACATACATACATGCATGCAAACTAACATTCACACTGACAGAAGAGATTCTTATACACACAAATACGAATGCAACGTTAGTTAGCCAAACAAAATGACAGACAGACAAATAGACAGGCAGATAGACAGGCAGACAGACAGACATACAAGTAAGCAGACAGACAGACATACAAGTAAGCAGACAGACAGACAGACAAATAGAGATCCATATTGTTGTTTGAATGTTTATCGCTTCTAAGTGCGGTTGAATTACTGGGAATTTCACTAAATACTATTTAAAATCTGACCTAGATTTATGTGTATGACATGTACTGTCTTATTTGCATTTATCTGTGTCTGCTGCCAACCAATTTACTTATCTGTCTGTGTGTCGGCGTGTTTATCTGCGTCTGTTCTAGTCCTCGTCATTTCTCTATCTTTCCTTGGATATTTGTCTGTCTACATTTTCTTTAAATTTCTGATCTCACCGAAGTCTTTGCGAATGTATGCATGTATGTATGTATGTATGTATGTATGTATGTATGTATGTATGTATGTATGTAAGTATGTATGTATGTATGCATTACGTCTGTGTCTACGTGTATGTAGGTTTGTGTATGAACGGGCAGTTATCGTTGTGTAATATATATATATAGACAAGTTCAAGATAAATTATAAGAGGTGTATATATATATATATATATATATAT
>NC_068999.1:52951174-52952258 GCF_001194135.2 Octopus bimaculoides
AGAAAGAAAGTGAAGATGGAATCTCAGCTTTACCTTTCATCCTTTCGGGGTCGATAAAATAAGTACCAGTTGAGTACTGGGGGTCGATCTAATCGTCTTAGCCCCTCCCACTGAAATTTCTGGCCCTGTGCCAAAATCTAAAACCATTATAATTATTATTATTGTTGTTCATGTCGTTGTTATTAAATGGTGAGCTGGCAGAATCGCCGGACAAAGTGATTAGTAACATTTCTTCCGGCATTACGTTCTGAGTTCAAATGCGACCGAAGTTGACTTTGCCTTTCATCCTTTCGTGGTTGATAAAATTAGTACCAGTGGAGTTTTGGGGGCCGCTGTAATCGACTTGCCTGCTCCGCTGAAAACTGCTGACCTTAACTGCCTATATCAGCAAAACTGCCCGTTTTGTTGACCAAAACTGTCTGTATTAGAAAGAATTATTATTATTATTATTATTATTATTATCATTATTATTATTATTATTATTATTATTATTATTATTATTATTATTATTATTATTATTATTATTATTATTATCCCTAACCTAACAAATCCAGAAAAGTGGATGCGGAGTAAGCTAGTCGATTGTATAAACAAGGTTGACAGGTCAGCACTGTTTAACAGCAACGTCGTCAAAAACATCACCGTCTGCACCATAACCACTACCACCACCATTACCAACAACAACAGCGAAAAACGACGGCAACAATAACAACAACAGCGTCTGAAACAAATAGCAACGAGCATAAAAAACACCAAAATAAAACACACACACGAGATCAAAGAAAGAAGATCAATACAGAGCTCAAACTAGCCATTGCCCTTTCTATCTCATCAATAACTGATTGAAATTTGATTCATTAATTGAAGACCTATTATTTCGAAATTGTTAATAGTTAATAATGACCATAAAAAAAATATTTAATGGAGAATTAATATCAATGAAAAACACAATTAACAAAACAAATAGGTTTCATATAGACAACGGTGAATGTATAACAGGTTAATTAGGAGTTAATTATCAGCTGGTGACGGAATGTTGGTGATTATACATACATGCATATATATATATATATATATATATATA
>NC_068999.1:52952655-52954733 GCF_001194135.2 Octopus bimaculoides
TATATAAACAATCTTTTGAAACGTCGAATTTACAGACAAGAAATACAAATAAATTAGAAGTTGTAAAGCTCAAAAAGAAAATGGGAGATGCGAAAAGACCTACATATATGTTTCAGTGTAGCCCCTTGTTGACATGCAATTGTAAGAATTTGGTTATATGCTAGGAATGGTATCATTTTTAACTATATGGGGCAAAACTTCCTCTGGGTTATTATGAGCTTATAGAACTAAGGTTATATTTCTTGGAAGGAACTTATAATTTATTTGTATTTTTTTTCTTTTTAAATCCACTCACAGGGCTTTGATCGGCCCGACGCTACAGTAGAAGACATTTGCCCAATGTGCCACGCAGTGGGACTGAACCCGGAACCATGTGGTTGGAAAGCAAGCTACTTACCATACAGCCACATTTTCGCCTATATATATATATATATATATGCATGCATGCATATATACATACGCGCGCGTGCACATGTATAAATGTACGTATATTGGTACATCAGCGTTTCTTATGTATTTCGTGCGTGTCACGAGAAGTGAGTTGACTGCAATTTTATAAAAATTCTCCAGTAGGATTGGATTTACTAAACAGGTATATTATATTGCAACAATAGAAAATGTTAAAAAAAAAGCAAATTTACAGTATTACTGAGGCGTTTATCAATGAGTGCATTGGAGAAAGCTTATCGGTTATGAGAAAAAGAACAACATGACTGAAGGAGAACAATACAAAAAGAAAATTCTGATTAATGTGTAAGCTATGAAAAATACAAGAAGCAGACAAAATTTAAAGTGTCAGAGCAAACAATGGATTTAAAAGTGACTGGATTTTTATTCGTATCGCTGCGGAAGACATGGACAGGATGTACCAGTTTTGAAACGTAAAATGTTTTACCACAGATAAGCTGAGGGATGGTATTTTCAACATTTGACTTTTACAAAGCAAATTGCCATCTTCAATAAGCTGAGAATCTCCTTCCATTAACAAGTCTTTCGCAGAGTCACTTCATAAGTGTTTCTGAGACTCCTTAGAAATTTAATTTCAAAGATAATTTGTCTTTATCATTTGTGTCAATGGGAAGCCAGATTTCAGAGATATAAAGAAGGAGACAGTATTTATCTGAGTACATGCGTCAAACACATCATATTCGTACCAATAAAAAACACAAAAAAAAAAAACAACTGTTGTTCAGTTGTGTATATTTTCTTCTTTGGAAGCTACTAATGTTAGATCTTACAAATTTGCTATTGAAACAGGTATTACAGAAATATATGCAAATATATTTTAACGACATTTTCACTAATCAATGTTAGATAATTATGGATTACCATTAATATTGGCGTTTCAAGTATACTAATATATATGTATGTATGTATGTATGTATGTATGTATGTATGTATGTATGTATATATATATATATATATATATATATATATATATATATATATATATATATATATATAAGTGCGTGTGCTTGCGCGCGTGCATGTGTTATGTGTGTATGAGCATGTATGTATCTATATATCTATACACACACACACACACATATATATGTACATACATCTACGAAATCTTATACATGAGCATATACATATTTAAATATGTGTAAATATGAATGCATGAGTGTGTGTGTGTGGGGGTGCGTGTGTAGGTGCGTGTGCGGATGCAAGTGTGTAACTGTAGGTGTAGTTTAGTTCATATGTTCTTAGGAATATTCATTTTTTTTACGCATGCGTGACAGCTTCTTCGTAGACCAGAGGTACACAGAGAGAAGCAACAGTTGAAAATATGTGAGTCAGAGCGTGCATGAATCATCCTCGAGTTCTGCTATCGATTCAGTGTTGCTACTTGACTTGCACGATGCTATGTTGTATTAGAGTGCGTACTGCTGTATGTTGTATGTTGTATATATTGTTATGTACTTTTGTGCAGTACTGAGTCAAAACACTGACTAAATAAAGGCGAATTGCTAAGAAGAAGAAAACTCCGATAATTATCTCTGCATGCTTCTCTTTTATTCGATACCCATACAAACTTCCAGCTCAGTCTGTATATTTCTGCATCTCCATTTATATAT
>NC_068999.1:52954846-52957043 GCF_001194135.2 Octopus bimaculoides
ATATATATATATATATATATATATACATGAATGCTTACACACACACACACACACATATATATATATATATACACACATATATATTCACACACATTCATATACATATATATTCCCTTGTACATATGTGTGTATACATATACATGTATGTATGTATGTATGTACGTATGTATGTATGTATGTATGTATGTATGTATGTATATGTGTATGTATGTATGTATATGTAAGTGTTTGTATATTATGTTTTTGCATGCGTCTGTGTCTGTACTTAAATGTGTATATATGTGTGTGTGTATCTATCTATCTATCTATCTATCTATCTATCTATCTATCTGTCTGTCTGTCTATCTATCTATATATTTATAATATATATACATACATATATTTATATATATATATATATATATAGAGAGAGAGAGAGAGAGGAAGAGAGAGGGGAGATAGAGAGATAGATATATACACACATATACATACACACGTACATACATACATGCATAGACACACACACATACATACATATGCAAGTATGTATTTTATGTTTATTGCTTAGTATTTTTATTGCGTAATTGACATCTTTAATCAGTGCATGTGTATATGTGTGTGCAAGGGAAGCTGCAAGTTGGCCTGTCTGACTGTCTGTTTGTCTTTCTGTCTGCTTACTCGTGCATGCATATATATGCACGTTTTGTTGCTTCCTGTGAATGTTATTCAAACTCAATGTAAAAATAGATACGCCATTTTTTGAAATTTGCTTTTGTTAATATTCAACTTTAGCTGTCCTTATAGAAATAAATGCATTATTATTATTATTATTATTATTATTATTATTATTATTATTATTATTATTATTATTATCATAACGTCCAATGATAATGAAAATAATGATGATAATCATAATAAACCATCTTATGCCTGTTGCAGATTGATCTATGATAACACTAGGCTAGCCATCAGTCAAACTTTCCGCATAGCAAAACGCGCACCACCGATCATTCACATTGAATATCTCTTGCTCATACAAGACCGTGCCGAGGGGCTGCGTATTTTTTAGGATTTACTTACTCGTTCCCTTCAGCATGGCTCCCACGAACAGGTATAATACGAAGGTGGTAAATCCTAACAAACGACGCAGACTCTCAATAAAATGCGTAACAATGGAAGCTTCACTGCTGTGGGCCGCCAGTTTGATGTCCATAAGTCTTCTACGCGTTCCATTTACAAAATAATTGTAGATTATTCATTTATCACTGATTCATTTATCATCGACTCATTTATCACTGTGTTTTAGGATAAACGAGGATAGATGTGCATGCTTTTGATGAAATACAAGGAGAAGACATGATACTTTCAGATTTCATCCAACCACACTGCATAAAAACTATTATTTTTCCCTCAATCGATTTTTCTGCAGAAGGAAATCATATACTTTTGAAAGCAACGAAGCTATCTTAATGATTGTCTCCTAATCTTTCTGCGAACTGTTCATTGAATTCGATTGGATTTGTTCTGAATTATTTTATTTCAGCAGCCCTCTCACTGATGATGGAAATACTGACAGCTTTAAACTTACAGTTTGACAGTGATCAATTTATTTCAAAAGTCCCCTACTACCTATTATCACTGTATATTTTTCTTCTATTTTCACTTTCAGCTTATGTGAGCGTAAAGCTGAATTTTCTTTTTATTTGTTTATATTTGATAAATGTCGCCTCATTTCTTACAGGCTGCCATAGATCAACCGCTTCGTCTTCCGGTTTTCGTATTTTTAAAATGGTTTTTGCCTCTTTTATTGTCTTCAGTTTACTGTTTAATACTTACGGTGTTTCCTATGTATGTGTGTATATGTGTGTGTATATATGTATGTATGTATGTATGTATGTATGCATGTGTGAATGTATGTATGTTTGTAGGTATGTATGTGCGTATGTATGTGTGTATGTATATATGTATGTATGTGCGTATGTATGTTATATGTATCTGCATAAGTATTTATTCATGCATATATGTATGCATGTTCGCATGTGTTTATATGTGTGTGTATATATGTATGTACATATGTATGTATGCACGTACGTATGTATGTATGTTTTGTATGTATGCGTATGTATGTCTGTACATATATGTGTGTGTGTTTTGTTTGGTGTATGCATATAAGCATGTATATGTATGTATATATATATATATATATATATATATATAT
>NC_068999.1:52957053-52962665 GCF_001194135.2 Octopus bimaculoides
TGTATGTATGTATGTATGTATATATGTATGTCTGATGTGTGTCTCAACTGAGACGGGAACGCCATTAATACAGAGAATAATCGTGTTACAAGCGAACATTTTTACCAATAATTTCTGTAGGAAATTCCGTCTGTATGGCGCCTGTTTCTTAATGGAGGACACTGTTTGTAACAAAAAGCAAATATATCCAATATTAATTTAGAAAACAGTAGTCGCCCTAGCTAGTTGGTTAGCAATATATAGTTATTTTGATGTATTTTATGCATGAATGATTGGTAGTGGACAATAACTAGCAAGAAACTGTTTTACTTTGTTAGTATTTTGTGTTTATTTTATAACCAACTGGATATTGTGTTCTGAGATGGTTTGCACGGATTCACGATTATCTTTATTTGTGGATGTGTGAGTGTGCGCGAGTGCATACATGTGTGCGTGTGAATGTGTGTGCTATCCAATATATAAGAACGCGTGCATGTGTTAGTGTGTGTATATGCGTGCCTTAGAAGTTTTTCATAGAATGGGTAATAGGGGCGCTGTCTATTTATTGTTTGGACACCAACAATTGATACTCAGAGCTGGACTTTAGATCAAATGCCGAAGGAGATCCAGAGAATGAGGAAACTTTCCTAAGGGATCTGAGTACTCGAATGAATACTTGTGTCGTTCAGGAGGATTAGAACACACGACCTTCTAGCTAAAGAGGTACTTATTCTGTTTGGTACATGTAACTTCGTTTATCACTGATTCAGTCATTACTGATCCGGGTTAACGGAGTAAGCTCCACTGTCAACCATGTCACACTTATTACGGATTGATCTATGGTAACACGAGTCGGTGATCAACTAACGATTCTGCTTGTACTGCAAAACATGCAACCCAACGACAACCCTCAATGCTTAGCTAACCAGAGTGCATTGACTGTTGCTTGTGTGTACACGACTGTGCTGCCGGGCTGTATATATGTTTCACACGGATTCAGTTCGCATCAGCATCGGACCAAGGAAGAGAAAAGATACTAAAGCGCTAGATCCTAAAGAATTCCACGAACCCTCGTTCTTTGATTTAGTTTTGCCGACACAAATACTCACGGTTTTCTTCGGTATTTGGAAACTTAGCCTACATATTGATTTCAATAGATGTAACTTCAATACAGTAATCCCTCGCCATATCGCGGTTCACCTATCGCGGTTTATTATTTAAGCTTACGTCGATTCCTCCGTGGTGTTGTTTTGCATTGATAGTAAAATAAATATAAACAAATTATAAAAATAATTAAAAAAATATATACTGTACAGTACTGTTTCTATTTCGGGGATTTTTAGCTATCGCGGGGTTAGGGGTTGGAATGAAACGCCCGCGATAGTCGAGGGATTATTGTATTTCGTCAAATAACTCATGCGAAGTTTCCCAACGCGATTAATGAGCTTTGAGCCTCTATCGCAATTTTGAATCAGCGGCAGCTATTCACTACCATGAAACCAAGCGATTCACCATACCTACTAATTGTGGCTAAAACATATTTACCAGTAAGGAAACCCCTCTACATGGGCGTCCTGCTAAATTAGAAAATAAATAAATGAATAAATAAAGAGAAAGAAAAGAAGACATCGTAAAGACTCATTGGATAATGTATTGTAGTTCCAGATAATCGAAAACGATGGGATTGGCATGGCTGGAGCAGAAGCGATCATCACCATCATCATCATCATCATCACAATGGTCGTCGTCGTTATTACCACCATCATCGTCATCATCCCCATCCTCTTCCTCCCCATCATCATCATCATCACCGTCATTACCATGAACAGCAACAACATTAACTACAACAGCTGCGTGAGTGATTATATTTCGATTTACATTTTATTATATGATTCATCAAATGATTAAGACATTTAGAGAAAAGAAGAGAGAAAAAAAAAGCAACACAAAAAAACAACAAAAAACAACAAACAAATGGGAAAACAAAAGCAAGAGAAGGAAAGAGTCGAAACAAACTAAAGAAAAACAGAAACAATTCCGAAAAGTGAAATAACGAAATTTAGGGAGATTTAATTAATTATGAAATGGGCAGATAAAAATCAGCGAAGAATAAGTTCAAGGTCCAGACACGATTGATAATAGGGAAGGAAGGGGCTAACGTGTCTGTCGGGAAGTCAATGGGATCTAGTAGGAGCTGTATTGGAACTTGTATGATTCATGTTGCTATATTTAGATATATTGTCAATCATTGCACATAACATCATAGCATTATTAGTCAATATGAAGCCGGATGCCGTAATGGCGTTTGCTTACCAGGGAAACGATAATCGTTGATTTAAAATAGTGGCGTTGTGTCTGTGTGTTTGAGTATATTTGTGTGCTTGCTTTATGCATGTCTAGGTGTGTGTGTGTGTGTCTCTATGTGTGTGTCGGTGGAGGAGTATGTCCGTGCGTATTGGTGTTTGTGTAGGTGGATTTGTGCATGTACATATGAGTGTGTGTGTGTGTGTATGTATGTATGTTTGCGTGTGTAAGAGCAACCACATACAAGATTACTCACAACCGTGAGTATGTGGACGTGTGTATATACCTAAGTACATGTTAGGGGCAGGAGTGGCTGAGTGGTAAGTTACTTACTTACTAACCACATGGTCCCGGGTTTAGTCCCACTGCATGGCACATTGGGCAGGTGTCTTCGACTATAGCCTCGGGCTGACGAAAACCTTGTTAGTGGATTTGATAGACGGCAAATGAAAAGATGAAAGGCAAAGATGACTTCGAATAATTCACCTTTGGAAACATGGGTGTTTTTCTCAACATCCTTAAACAAACATTTTTCAGGGACCTTTTGAGCAGGATGGGCTACTCGACCTGAAGAAAATTCTAACTAGGCCCCACCTGCGAGGTCATGCGCTGTTTATTTTGATATGAGATCACCATGTCGCGCACATATGGTTGTGATGCATGTGCCTGGTCTACCCTTATCAGACGGATAGTCATGATGGGTATACTAGGCTTCATATATTTTACCCCAGTGTCTCTTTGATGGCATGCACTGCTCTCTCACTCAATAATAATAATAATAATAATAATAATAATAATAATAAGAATAATAATAATAATCCTTACTACTAAAGGCGCAAGGCCTGAAATTATACATCGACACCAGTGTTTCACTGGTACTTAATTTATCGATCTGAAAAGATGAAGGGCAAAGTCAACTTCAGTCAAATTTGAACCAGAACGTAAAGACGGACGAAATGCCATTAAGAATTTTGACCGGCATGCTAACGGCTCTGCCAGATCGTCGCCTTACACTTCATTATAATGATGAAAGAAAAATTCATGCTCTAACCGTCTGCACCACTCGCCCACACTTCATAAAAGCTTGGTATATTACGCTATCATTCACTTCTTACAAACTGTTCTCAGTTACAACGTAACAATATCAAAATGGCGGATATTGTGGGATAAAGAAAAACATTATGTAAAAGAAAATAAAACTACACAGAAAAGAAGCACGAACAGAAATATTAAGAGAAACAACAGCAACAATAACATCAACAACAACACCGACATAGTAATAAATGAAGAAACAACTGTTAGCATTAACGGTGACTCACATCTGTGCAATCAGACGAGTTCCAAGACTTGTGAATTTCGGGAGAATTCTACATTTTATTGGTTCGCTTCTTTTTGTGCGTAAATCATTTTTTATTAATTTTTTTTTGTTTTGTTTGTGTGTGTGTGTATATTTTGCGTAACGTTAGTAAAGATAATTGGTTGTTGTTGTTGTAGATATTGTAGTTGCTGCTGCTGCTGCTGGTGTTGTTTTTGTTGTTGTCTTTGCTCTTGTGATTGGCGTTTCTTTTTTTTTATACGCTTTTTATAGATTTTCTATTTTCATTTCAGTAAACATACATAATGAAGATATACACAAAATAAATCTATGCTTACATGTGTGCGTGTGTGCGTATGTGTATATGTGTGCGTGCGTATGTAAGTGTGTGATTGCATGTATATATATATATATATATATATGTGTGTGTGTGTGTGTGCATATATCTATAAGTATCTGTATTTTATATGTATATATAAAACATATATATATAATATACGTGCATACATATATATATATATATATATATATATACATGTGTTTGTATGTGTGTGTGTGCATGCATATGTATATGTATGTATGCATGTATATACGTATGTGAGTGTATGTATATATATATGTGTGTGTGTGTGTGTGTGTGTATGTGTATATATACAGACGCACATGTATATACATATGCACACATATATGCGTGTCTCTATGTTTAAATTTATGAATACATTTATGTACACACACGCATACTCTCTTTCACTTTCTCTCTGACTCTGTCTCTCTCTCTCTCACATGTGCACACACACACACACACACACACACACACACACACACACATAAGTGGTGCCACCGCATAAAATAGAGAGAGGAAGGGAATAGCTATAAGTTTTGAAATCTTACTTGAACCATGCATCTACTTACACACCCACGCTCATACAATGTTGTGGTTGCACATTTATACATACATACATACACACATATATATGTACATACATTCACACATGCATATGCATGTGTGCATATACGTATATATGTCTATATTACACGCACCCCCACATGCACATGCACGTACATGTACAGAAATAAAGAGAGGAAGACACACATTTTAAAAGCATGTATATCAATATTTTACCTATTATATGTTTATAAATTAATGAGCTCAGACGTATTTTTATACACACAAACAGACGCACAGATAAATACTTACAACATTTATATAAACACACATGCGTAATGCGTATAGTCACATGATTGAATACATCTACATATATATATGTGTGTGTGTGTGTGTATGTGTGTGTGTATGTGTGTGTGTGTGCGTGTGTGTGTGTGTGTGTGTGTGTGTGTGTGTGTGTGTGTATATAATGAATATGTCCTGTATGTTTCCAGTCTGCAAATGCATCAGTGTTAAAGGTCACGTTGTACATATTGTACTATAATTGCGTTTCTCCTATTAATTTATCCAGACTTGGATTTCATGCAACAACTGACATCCATACAGTTTATATTAACTAGCCAAATAGTCACTAAAACACTTCCCCATGATGGAAGCAAGTAGTGAACAAGTGACTGGAACCTGGTAAATGGGGCAGGATTTTATGAACATTCAGAAACAAAAGAATTCCAATAAAGTGTGGAATATACAATGAACCAGTCTCAGGTCGAATTTCTATAAATGCCAAAAAAAAAAAAAACAATTCTACATAAAAACTGACTTCCCAATAAATCAATGTGACGAAAGATTATCTATGACATCGCTTGACTTGATATATGGGGGCTAAAAAAACTGCAATTAGAATACCAGCAGCAGCAACAACAGCATCATCATCATCGTCGTCGTCGTCGTCATCGTCATCAATAGCAGCAGCAGCAGCAGCGGCAGCAGTGGTTTCGTAAGAAAGCAAATAGAAAATAACATCGACTGAAAATGCAAATATCGATACAGGTTCAGTTTCTTCTTGGTTCCTTCGAAGTTCACGCATACACCTCACCAACACTCACACACACACGTGCATATGTATAT
>NC_068999.1:52962942-52968203 GCF_001194135.2 Octopus bimaculoides
TATATATATATATATATATATATATAAATAAATTTCTAAACTCTTCAAAGCAAAGTTTGGATTTACTAATCGAACACGTAGTACAACCGCGGGTGAACTATAAATTCCATTTAGATTTAATAGACTGCTGATATTGATCTGAATAAAGAACTACGTTTGGACAGCTACAAAGTGCCCTCAGGGATCTGTCTGGATTTGCAAATACTATTTTCCTTCATTTTCCAACTCGTATGCTTGCCTCGCACCAATATAACATCTACATACTACATTGAATAGCTAGAATGCCTTGGTGGGCTCCATAAGGACACACCTTGGATTATAACTCTATCTACATACCAGATACAAAAATAGACTGACAGACAGGCCGGCAGACACATAGATAGATCAAAAAGATAGACAAATAGATAGATAGATAGGTTGGTAGGTAGGTAGGTTGGTAGGTAGGTAGGTAGTTAGGTAGGTAGGTAGGTAGGTAGGTAGGTAGGTAATTTGAAAATATTCTAGTCCCCATATTATATACATAATACATACATACATACATGAAGACATATATATATATATATATATATATATATATATATACACACACACACGCACATACATGACGATGTTCATTTCAGTTTCCGTCAACCGAATTCATTCTAGGGGTTTTCGTCGGCCCAGTGCTGTAGTAGTGAAACTGAACCCGGAACTACGTGGCTGGAAAGCAAACTTCGTACCAAGCACCCATGCCCGCACTTAGATTTATTTCACTTTATATCAATACCGATATATATCAGCCTTATGGTACCATTTGAGAGTTCTGTGAATCCATCTGATATTAATTGCTTCCATGATAGATGCAAACACACAGTGCAAATGACAAGTATTGAACCGATGACCCTTCCGTCATGTTCTCTATATAAACTCAGTGCTATCCCACTAAATCAGACTAATTAAACTGCGTCGTTTTCATTGTCAGCGTGACAGGAGGAAAGCATCAGTAATTGATTGTTTGCCTTTGTAAAAATACCTAATTAAAAATATTCAATTAAGCAAGCTTTAAACTAATTAACTATTTACGAAACAATAGTGTTCTCGCCACGCCCCGGTTTGTGGCGCTGATAATGATTTGCTCACACAAGGTGTGGGATATGCATCATCATGATCATCATCATCATCATCATCACCACCACCACCACCAGCACGACCACCATTACCACTAACAACACCATCACTGCTACCACCACCACCACCACCACCACCACCACCATCATCATCATCATCGAAGTCATCGTCATCATTATCGTTATTCTTATTTTCCCGATCTTCATCAACTGTCATCATCAAATTCATCATCAAATTCATCATCGACTCCATCCTCTTCCTCCTCTTCCTCGTCGTCGTCGTCGTCGTCATCACCATCACCATTATCATCATCAACACCATCATTATTGTCTCCATCACTACCACCACAACAATACAGTTCCACCGCCAACTCCACCCCTAACATCATCACTATCACCAACATAAATAACACCAGCATTTTCGCCATGTTGATACCTTTAACTCCACCATGATTCTTCAATCTTCGCCATCCTCCTCCTCCTCCTCCTCGTCGCCTCCACCGTCCACCTCATTATCGTCGTACTGATTGACCTCTATTACATCACCGAATACTGAGTATTTGGATCGACTCGTGTGCATCGGTTACCGTCCCTCCAAGCCTTCAGCACAGTTACATCAAATAACAACATACTTTAATTGTTGTAACCGGTTTGTTTTTTATACGAAAAGTGCGCGAAAAATCGAACTAAACTGCTGCTGCCGGTGTTGTTGTTGTTGTTTTGTTGCTATTGTTGTTGTTGTTGTTCTTGTTCTTGTTCTTCTTCTTGCTGCTGCTGCTACTGTTGTTGCTGTTTAGCATACTGTCGTCCATGCTAGAGCAGATCTATAACGAAAACATTTTAACCACATCAATTTTTCTTTTCAAGTCATGGTTTCTCTTAGAGTACGTTTGTCGTCCAGTACTTTCTTTTATTTTATATCTATATTTTGATTATGAAGACGACGACGATGGTTTGTAATAAGATGTGGCTGCTATTGTGGCAGAGTGAACGTCGGACAAATAGAGAATAAGAGAGTGGAAGAGAGGGGGGAAAAAATGAAAACTTAGATTTACATCAACCTATGGTAGTGGAGAGAAGATGAAAGGCTGATAAGGTTTTGTTATTTCTGGCCATCAGAAATGCGGTGAAGCGCTATTTGGCCTGTTGGATATTCTTAACAAACGACTCCAGCGCTCACTTCCTTTCTTTTTTTTTTTTTTTTTTTTTTTTTCGTAGTGTAAAATAAATATTTATAATCTACATACAAGCATATCAGCAGCAACGTCATCAAAAACTACTACTACTACTACTACTACTACCACCACCACCACCACCACTACCACCACCACTACTACTACTACTACTACTACTACTACTACTACTACTACTACTACTACTACTACTACTACTACCACCACCACCACCACCACGACGACCACCACCACTACTACTACTACTACTACTACTACTACTACTACTACTACTACTACTACTACTAAAATTGGAGGGTCTTTAGATTAAAGGTTTACTCGATCAGGTATAAAGTGGAATTATGCTGTAACAAGTCCAATTACGATGACAAAAGCAACGACAAAATTCCTGTTACTATAGTTTTATATTTCGGCCGACAAAACGACCTTGGCAAACCTAACTGACATATTGATCGATTGACTAAACAGTTTATTAAATGATCGATTAGTTAAATTGTTAAATGTTAACTGCTAGACTAATAATAATAATAATAAAAGAAGCGAAATAGAATCAGTATGTTTATGTCTATTATTCGCATAAGGACACTCCCAAGATACAACAAAATGTATTTGCACATGTTTGCATATATCCCTGTTGTTAAGTTTCCAAGGACGGATTGGGATGATAATATACTTAGGTCAGTGTTTAGCTACTGGTCAGTACCAACAAAATTGACCTATGATCAAGAGCCTTCTAGCCGTAATCATATCATATTTTTCCCCTTTTTTTCCCTGCCATAATTTACCCAGGGCTACATTACCTTACCTAATGTACCCTTCGCTCTTTTCTTTTTACTCAGACCAGTTTTCTTATCAGACCAGATTTGTCTGTGAGCCCAATATATATATATATATATATATATATATATATATGTATATATATATATTACATACATATAAGAAGGATGACCACTAAGTGGTCATCCCTTATGCTAGATGTAGACCCCATATGCTCTGACCACTAAGAAAAGATTGTTCTCAAGAAAATTCAGCAAACGCCAGAACGTAAGCGAGCAAGACAAATGAAGAGGTACAAAATATAAAGCATAAGGGCCTTTCAAAGAATCCCTTCCAACTGAGGTATCTAGATTATCCGTTCGTCTCTAAGACCAAGGAAGTCCTCATTGCCAAGAAGACTGGATTAGCTGCTCTTCTACTCCATGTAGGTGACTTATCACGCATTTCCCCGTCAGCCCTCTATTCCTAACAGTTAGATGGTCATACACTGCCTTTATTCAAGCGATCCCATCTTACTCGTCTCCACCTCTCGTCACACTTGTTGCGTTCAGTTCTTCCCAGGTCCCTCATTAACCACTACAAATATTCCTTCCCTCCCACTACATTGACTTTCTGTAATATTTCCTTTGTTCATATCTTTCCTGCAGGTATCGACTTGCAGCAATTTAAACGGAACATTAACGACATCAATGTCACCGATCTCGGAGGGCCTGCAGAAGCCATGGACGCCGCTCTCCACGATCCTCGTGTCAGTAAGCAAAGAAAAACAAAAAAACAACAGAAATTTAAATAACAATAATAAAAAAAAATACAATGATTAACAAGGGACAATATATTAAAATAAATAAACGATAGTAAATTCATGGGACATTATTGAAAAATAAACAACAAATATTTATTAAAAAGCAATATTTTTTCATTTAAAAATAAACAACATAAAAGATATGTTATTCTCGCGAGATTTCCGCCTTTATAGAAATATTGTTTCCACATCAAGAATTAATCGTATCTCTGTATTGCCGCAAGAGAATGTACTCTGTGTATTGTATTCACATTCTGCATTCGCAGTTAACCGTAAATAATTCCTTTGCTAATAGATTCTTCAATGTTTTTTTAATCTTTTACGTTAATTGTGTAAAACTGTCCTCTTATGCTTACTATTATTTTAAACTCCCACTGGGGACAGTTTCGTCTAAACAATATTTTAACCTCAACGTTTATAAAGACACTCCCATATAATTTTTTCATTCAAATATTTGCTACTCTTACTTTCGCTAAAACACGAATTTCAACATTTTTGTTTAGAAATACGGTTCTTAAATAATATCGCTTTCTTTTTTATTTTGCTTCTTCTTCGTTTGATTTTCACATTTAACTTTTTACATAACCACATTTTAATCTCTCTTATTCTGCAACAGTGTTGTTTTCTTTGAGTGATTTTTTGCTTGATTAAAGATAAACGGAGCCTAAAATGTCACTCCTTAAACTTCAGTTGAAGACACTTACTTCAATTTGCTTGCTGCTTTAGTTTTTATTAATAGTACTTTTTTTTATATATATCTTTCTGCTATATATTATTTACATTAAAAACCAAATGTTGCAAATTGTTGGGCGGCAGGAACTAAGCCAGCAATGCAGAAATAAACCTTTGCGTCTGAGATTTTCAAAACTTTTTACTACATTGTTGACACACCTCAAAAAATTTTGGGCGACGCATTACTTAATAATAGACCTAACGCATACACACACACACACACACACACACACACACACACACACACACACACACACACACACACACACACACACACACACACACACACACACACACACACACACACACACACACACACACACACACATATGTGAGTGTGTGATGTGTGTATGCGTGTATATACGTGTATATATATATATATATATATATATATATATACGGCAAATAAGAAAACGAAGAGGATATAAAGTCGACATACATTACCCAGTAGACATTCAAGTATGTCTATTTATTCAATTGTAAAGGAAGAATACACACACACATGTATGAGTTATACAGATTATCGAGTGGAAAAAGCAGGTAACTGCACAGACAAGGTTGTGAATACATATAAGTATATAGAACAAATGAGCAGCTGAGCAAATGAGCAATATATCCATATATATATATATATATATATATATATATATA
>NC_068999.1:52973320-52974214 GCF_001194135.2 Octopus bimaculoides
ATATATATATATATATATATATATATATACATACATACATACATACATGGTCAGGGTCAGGGTTAGTATTGCTACTTTAAAGAAGGGAGAAACTTTTCAATGATAAAAATTATTAATCAGCTGAAAACACACCGGAAGTTTGTCGTCGCCATATTTTGTGTTTGTATATGTGATTTAGTCTCCATGTCACATGTATCCATTTTTTTTTTCTTGTTTGTCAATATTTAACTGTCAGACGAAGCTTGAGTCCCAATACACGCATACATATATAGAAACCTAGACACAATCAAACATACACTTACATATTGATACACACACACACATGCATATATGTGTGTATGTAAAAGTGTGTTCGTGGTACGTACGTGCAAGTGTACTTAGGAAGTTCTGAGGTCAATAAAATAACCAGAGGTCAATAAAATAACCAGAGGTCAATAAAATTAACTAAACCTTCAGAGCAAGGACTCCAACATGGCTGCAACAATCTATTGACTGAAAATAGTTAAAAATACACGAGTAATACACTGTATGGTATACAATACAATATAATGCACAATACAGTATATTCTAAAATATTATGTAGCACAATAGCAATACAATATAATAGAATATAAAACACATAATGTAATAAAATCCACTCGGTAAATGCTACAACTGCTCCAACAGGCATCATATATCTAAAGTAAATAGCTTACAATCTATCACTAGTTATCGATCACTTACATTAGTTCCGTACATGCTCAATCACTGACCACTAATGGCTTGTGACGTTACTCTGTGTGCTTAATAAACAAACACCGGAACGTCAATCAATCCCAGAGAGCATTACACATAAGTTCATAAACATGCAGACAGAGAGAAAGAAAGAAGGGCGTAAGTTATATATATATATAT
>NC_068999.1:52975007-52975749 GCF_001194135.2 Octopus bimaculoides
ATGAACCGGAAATGAAAACATCATTACATTTTACAAAGGGAAGTTGTTGCGCAAATAGAATATCAAAGATTGCATGTTGTAGTGTGAATGCTTTTGTGCGTGTGTGTGTGTGCGTGTGTGTGTGTGTGTGTGCGTGTGTTTGTGCGTGTGTGTGTGTGTGAGTGTGAGTGTGTGTCTATGAGTGTGTGTGAGTGTGTGTGTGTGTATTCATGTATGTGTATATATGTGTGCACGTGAGCCTGTGTATGTGTGTGCATGTTCGTGTATGTTCATGTATGTATATGTGTTTGTGTGAGAGTGTGTATGCACGTGAGTGTCTGTGTGTGTGTGTGTGTATGCGTATGTGTGTGTGTGTGTGTGCGTGCGTGTGTATTCACGCTTCTTCCTATTAGTTGAAGTTCTTAACAGATTCAAAGACCGATCACTAACAGTCAAAGGTTTTAAGGTCTTTCATGCTTGGATGAAGGCAGTTCAAGATACTTGTGCGTGTGTGTATGTGTGCGTGTGTTAGAGAGAGAGAGTTAATGTGCATATGTGTGTCTTTGTGTGTGTGTGTCACTACTTGCGCGCGCGCGTGAATATAATGTGTGCGAATACAGGTACGTGCATATATGAGTGCGAATAGAAATATTTGACTGTGCGTGTGCAACGTGTGCAAGTCCAGTGCATGTACACTCGACATGCATGTATATATATAAGCTCATGTCCATGTACGTGTATATATATATATATATATATATAT
>NC_068999.1:52975847-52982761 GCF_001194135.2 Octopus bimaculoides
TTTTTCACTCCCGTTCTTCAAAGATTTCAAGAGGCACAACTACCGCTGCCTTACTCCGCTCAAATTTGATAAATTTTTTGCCTTGAACTAATTCTTTATTTTTTCCATCCAACGCTAACAGAAACTTTTCTATTCTATGAACTAGCCGCGTCAGAAAAGGTCTTTGATTCGTTGCTGGTGATGTTGGCGTCGTTCAGATTTCCACTGGTTTTATTGCTGCTGTTGTTGTTGCTGTTGTTGTTGTTGTTGTTGTTGTTGTTGTTGGTGGTGGTGGTATGTTGCCGTTGCTTTTTTTTCTCTGGTGCCCTTGTTCATGTTGTCCATGCATGGGTACTTATTTATGTCAGGTCGCTCGGAAGCGCTACTGGCAACATGTGACCCAATTCTTGTTGCAACGCTGGGTTTCGTTGGCGCGTAGGTGAACCGGATGGAATCACACCAGCACCGGTTGTCAAGCGGCGATGGGGGACAAACACAGATGAAAACACACACACACACACACACACACACACGCACACTCATAGATACATATACATACGGCAGGCTTCTTTCAGTTTCAGTCTACCCGAGGCTGTAGAGTAGAAGGTGCCAAGGTGACACGAGGTGGGACTGAACCCGGAACCATGTGGTTGGGAAGCAAGCTTCTTATCACACAGCCACACCTGTGCCTATATATATAGATGTGTGTGTGTGTGTGTGTGTGTATGTAGTGTGTGTGTATGTGTGTGTGTGTGTGTGTGTGTGTGTGTGTGTGTGTGTGTGTGTGTGTGTGTGTGTGTGTGTGTGTGTGTGTGAGACTTCTACACAATTTGCGTTCCCCAGATTCGCTAAGAAAACATTGGTCGACCCAGAGCTGTAGTACCAGTCACTTGTCCAAGGTGCTGCGCGGTGGAATTGAACCACGTGATTGCTAAGCGTTCTTCTTAACCACGCAATCCTGCCTGCACTTATATAAACAAATATCCATTAACCAGTATGTGTAGTATGCCGTTAAATGTGCGTGTGCGGTGCTGCGCGCGCATATTATGTTAGATGTGAACTTGTATGATACGCTTAGGCATTTAATACACGAATTAAATTTATCTGTTGGCCTCTAATAGTTCTTCTCCTTTCAAGCAACATAGGAACCAAACATGAATGCGCAATTTAATAATAGCATAATAACCGAACTTGCACGAAGTTGCACGATGTTCAACGGTGTTTTACGATGTTTCGGTATTGTTTCACGATGTTTTACGATTGCATGTGCAATAATTGGATTATGTGTGAATTAGGGAACATAGCTCTGAAATGTTTTCAATACAAACGTTTATCGATTTATCGATGTTTATAATACTGTTATTTATCCCTTCACAATTACGAAACACGGCCAAATGATGGAACTCCTACGTGGTCGCTACATATGCTGAAAATAGCGGCCAAACCTCCCACAAATTATAACCAAAGAAAATATAGATTAGATACGAAAAAAATCATATGGGTGTTTGTGTGTATGTGTGTGTGTATGCATGTGAGTGTGTGTGCGCGCGCGTGAGTGTCTACATGTGTGTTTGTGTTTGTATTTGCCGGTGTTGGTTTGTTTACGTCCCCATAAGTTAGCCATTTCGACAAAAGAAACCAATAGATGGCTTAAAGTAAGCACTGGTGTCTATTTGTTCGAATGAACCCTGGAGGCTTTGCGCCTGCATAGTCGTAGTCCAATGGCAGAAACAAGTAAAATGCACATGACTTAAATACAACTGCAAGCGAATTAGAGAAGCGAATTGTATGGGTACTCTAATACTATAAATTATAATCCTGTAATAAATTTATTGCATTATAACCTGCAGGATAATGTCGAAATGAGTGTTTATGTAGTGAAAAGGTCAAAGGATATTGGAATTAATGAAGAAGATAAAAGGAATAGATATCTATGAAAACAGCAGGCTGTTTCGTAGGGAGTTATTGTAACAGCATAAATAATTGGTTTAATTTAATTATATGGGCTTTATGAGAATTTAGGATGGCTATGGGTAGATATAAAAAGAAATGGGTAATATATGTGAGTAGAATATGACCTAATATTGGATTTAAATAGAAGTGGTATAAGACGTATTTTGCAAGATGTAATATTGATATGGTTTTCTTATGAATACAATAGGCGCAGGCGTGGCTCTGTGGTAAGAAGCTTAGCCCCACTGTGTGGCAGCTTTGGGCGAGTGTTTTCTACTATAGCCTCGAGCCGATCAAGGTCTTGTGAGTGGATTTGGCAGACAGAAACTGAAACAAGCCCGTCGTATATATATATATATATATATGGTCTTTGGATATATTTTTTCCAAATTTGAAATAAGGCTCGCAGTTTTGGAGGCGGGAGCCAAGACGGTTACATCGACCCCAGTGTTCAACTTGTACTTATTTTATCGACCCCGAAAGGATGAAAGGCAAAGTCAATCTCGGCGGAATTTGAATTTTGCTCACCATCTTACTAGTGGTGGGGGGTGGGGGTGAGACGTGAAACATAAACTGACCTCGGCGTGATTTGAAATTAGAGAGATTCTGCTGACTCACTGCTTATAGAGAAAAATGTATAATGAAATCATTATTTATGCTTGTATGTGTGTGTATGTATGTACTTATATATGTATGTCTGTTTGTGAGTGAGTGTTTCTGTAAATACTCAGAACGTAAAGACGGAAAAAATGCCACTAAGCATCTCGTCCGGTACGCTAGCGATTCTGCCAGATCGCTGCCTCCCGCCCTCGAATATATTAAGCGGCGTTCATACTGTCGTAGGCATTCCAGTATGGTCTCTGATATCGGACTGCATCCCCTCCTACCAGTGTTGGAGGCCTTGAAAAATAAGGGGTTTGTGTGCGCTGCCCTTCTTTCCCCGGACGAACAGCAAAACGAAAATTGTAAAATAAGCAATATTCTTGCTAATAAACACGTGATGGTAAAAGACGCCTAATAGCCATAACATGAAATCGAAACCAGGTCATCAATAAAGCTCATTGGGTGTCGGTGATTTGTACCAATCTATAACGGCTTCATGACTCCTGTATCCGCACACCAAACCATCTCAGTAACTACGATATTACTTTTCAACAATTACTGTATCATTACTACTTTAAGACTGTTATCCTAAATGTTTAAATTAATGCAGCATTAAAGCTTATATTTTCATTTGCGTGAGGATCTTTACGTCTCAATGGAAAAGCTCGTAATGGGTTGTAATGGATTGGAGTGGGTTAAATTTGACTCTCTCCTTGATTTATGGAGCTCGTTAATGTATTTAACGTATTCGGTTGGGTAGTTTCCACGATTAATGGGATTGCGTAACTGATTTCCTGTAAGTTTGATGTCTATACATGTGTGTATATATATGCATGTGTGGAGGCGCAATGGCCCAGTGGTTAGGGCAGCGGACTCGCGGTCATAGGATCGCGGTTTCGATTCCCAGACTGGGCGTTGTGAGTGTTTATTGAGTGAAAACACCTAAAGCTCCACCAGGCTCCGGCAGGCGATGGTGGCGAACCCTGCTGTACTCTTCCACCACAACTTTCTCTCACTCTTACTTCCTGTTTCTGTTGTACCTGTAATTCAAAGGGCCAGCCCTGTCACACTATGTCACGCTGAATATCCCCGAGAACTACGTTAAGGATACACGTGTCTGTGGAGTGCTCAGAATTGAAGACGTTGAAGCAGCTGGTTGCAAATTTATCTTTCTTACTGATTTCGGAATCGTTTCTCACTCCTTTCTGTAGGACAGCTAACGTATATTTTGTGCGTTTGTTTTTGTTTTTCTCCAAAACAACTCTGTCAGGCTTGCTATGTTTGCACATGGAAGTTTTGATGAAAATGTTCCACTAATATGACTTAATATGTACACATTCAACAAAAGGGTAATACTTAATATTTATTCTATCTCAGGGCGTTCTTCTTATGGCTAGCATTTGTATATTGTTTTAGCAACAACACGAAGCCGCATTGGAAGATAGCTCCTTAATGACATTTTAGGCAGCTGCTGTTCATATGTGATATATCTTCCGCAAAAATGTGACATAATCGACTTTACGCTCGCATCTTGGGATTTCCTTCAATGGTTCGTATTCATAATGAGATTTTTTTATATTTTTTAAGCCAGGAACTGTTTTTGATAGCGGAAAAAATAGAGATATAAGGAAACAAAATCGAGATGTCAAAATTATGATAAAAAGAAAGGCAGTTGAATAAAAAAAAAAATATGCGGACAATGAAAATAGGAGAGTAAGGTTGAGCCAGGAAAAATTATAAGAGAGCAAGAGAAAAGTAAAAAAAAAAAAAGCAAGAGGCTCAGAAGAAGAAATGAATGTTAATGCCGAGTAGAATAGAAGAGGAGATAACTCATAATAACGATTTCTAAATTTGAAACCAGGGCATAAAATTTGAGAAAGGGCCCTTGCGAGACTCATCAATTTTCATACTTTAGTAGCACTTATATTATCGAGCCCTGGAGGAGGGAAAATAAAGTTAGTCAGATCCTCACAAGATTTGGACTGGGAAATTAAAAGGACGTAACTACGTATTGCACGATATTGTACAATGTTTTACGGATTCCGCCCCCTTAGCGTCCACCGTTCCTAATCAATAATGATGTTTAGCTTCACATCAATGTAAAAGTATTAATTCTTAGAAAGAATGAATTTAAAGCTATGAGTGGAAGAATTCGGTTTGAGGAGGCGGAGAGAAAAGATAGAAATATTAATTTTTAAACGAGGAATATTTATGATTTTTACAGATGTCAAGAAATAAAACATACCCTACAGCTATTTTGTCAATATTTGATGCAGTCAATATTTATCATGTTTTTATTTCAAAAAATAAGTAATAAACACATACACACACATGCAAACACACACACACACACACACACACACACACACACACACACACACACACACACACACACACACACACACACGATGCCTCGAGTCAAGCACTTAAAGACTAAAATCTTAGATATTCTTTTAGAAATTGTTGCAGTAGTTTGGAGTTTGAAACTCGAGAATATAATCATAAATGTTCTAATTGTTAAAAACCAGCAGAGAGTTAAAAGACAGAAAGAGAGAATATGGGGTTGGAGAGAAAGAGAGAAAGAGAGAAGGAAAGAGAGAATGAGGTTAAGAGATAAAGAATAAGTTAAAAGGGAGAGAGATAGAGAAATAGAGAATGAAATAGGAAAGAGAGAGGACTAAGGCGAAATAGAAGAAAACCGGACTAAATGTAGTTTAGTATTGTTGATGGCATTTATGCTATTTTTGTTGTTGATGTTGTTGTTGCTTATAACCCCAGGTTAGTCCTGATCAAATACATTCCAACCCGTAACTATAATCTTTTCTTTTAAGAAAATCGGGCAGGACTTAAAGAGCATTTAGTTGTTATTTCTACAAACTGAGTGGTCATGTATTTGATCCTCAGATCAAATTCTACCAACATATACCATGATTTTATTCACCAACCAAAAGATTGGTTTTCATGTATTTTGGAGGAGTGAATGGCAGCTGAAATGTAATAAATACCTGTAATATTCTCGGAGTTAGATACCCCTGACTATATTGTCTCTTCTCCCTCTTCCTCCTTATTAATTGATCCTGTCGATGCGATAAGAAAAGGTAGCCAAAATTTTGCATTGAGCTATAAGTTATAAGAGTCTGTTTCGAAACGACGATAGAACCTGTCCGTGATCCTTGGAATACTATAAAAGCAGCCATCAAATCATATCTTCGTCCGCAGCAATGCAGTCGTATATATCCATAAACAGTTGGAATCGTCATGGTTGGAATGCCTTTGATAATGAATTATAAGTTTGTTCTATCAAGATTGGTAAAGCAAAACAAGATCTAGTCCTTGTTACAGTATGGTGATCTGTGCGCCCCACTGACTCGATATACAAATATACATATACATACATACACACACACACATACACACACACACACACACACACACACACACACACACATATATATATATATTTATATATATATATACATATACATATATGCATGTATGTATGTAGGTATGTATGTATATTTACATATATACACCCACACACCTCTGTATCAGCAACGTACTAAGGAATTATATTCAGTTCCACAGGCAGTTTTTCTATCAAGTGTCAATGTACTTCTCTTCGGTGATCACCACACCTTGCCTCACCTTCTGCTGCTGCTGCTACTACTACAACACTGCTACTACTACAACACTGCTACTACTACTACTACTACTACTACTACTACTACTACTACTACTACTACTACTACTACTACTAATAATAATAATAATAATAATAATAATAATAACGGCAAACCTTGGGAAACTTGATCTCAATCTAGGAGCGGGAGCAGATAAACGTGGTTACTTACTAGGTTCATCGAGAATTACCGGGAACGTCTTAAATACAGAGTAAGAGAAAAGCACGATAGAGGAGAAAATTATTTTGACACACAAGGTACGAAATGTTGCTCAACGAAGACTACAAGCTTAATTAAATCACGCATAGCACCAATCCCGTGCTGTAACGTAACCGAAGAGAATAATAGGAATATGGCCGAAGAAGGTTTGCAATTATTGAGATAGAGAGGGAAAGAGAGAGGAAGAGAGAAAGAGAAAGAGAGAGAAAGAGAAAGAGAGAGAAAGAGAAAGAGAGAGAAAGAGAAAGAGAGAGAAAGAGAAAGAGAGAGAAAGAGAAAGAGAGTGAGAGATTAGTGGATACTATCGTCGTCTCCCCAGTACTTGGTTGGTGCGTTATATTAAGGACCATGGGCGATTTCGACGGGATTTGAACTCAGAAACTTAACAAAATGTACACACACAAACACACACGCACACACACACCTCTACACACACACCTCTACACACACACACATACACACACACACACACACACATAC
>NC_068999.1:52987684-52989486 GCF_001194135.2 Octopus bimaculoides
TATGCATATATATGTGTGTTTGTACATATATATACATATAAATATATTATAATTATAAATATATATGTGCGTGTGTGTGCGAGTGAGTACGTGTGTGTGTGCGTGTGGAAGAAATTATGCGGATCTGTATCTCATCTGTGAACTATACATATATACATATATGCATATATACAAATGCGCCTAGGATCATTAAATGCGCGGAAACCGAATGTGAGGATGTCGAAGTGAAATGACATAAAAGTCAGATTATCCAAAACATGAAAGCCCGAATACTCAGAACACTGGATATTGAAATATTCTACAAGAATTTATGAAAAGCAGCCTTCAAAACATTTATTTACTGTTCCAAAGAACGTGTTTTATTCGAGAAACTCATTGTAGTGTCTTTGCCATTTCTTTCATTATGCTACGTCGTAATAACCATTTTAGAAAGGACAACTCTCCTAAAAACCCTTATTTATAGTTTTAAAACGGAGTTTATTTGAGAAGTTCATAGCTTTTATTGTTCGTATAACGTTTCTCGCTTCTGACCCATGTCAAAATAACCATATTTGTTTAGAAATATTTTATAATAATAATAATAATAATAATAATAATAATAATAATAATAATAATAATAATAATGATAATAATAATAATATTAATGGCTATGATGATGATGATGATTTCATTTACTTGCAACCAGAGTGAAGGGTGGGGGTGGACAATACAAAGACAGGCACAGAGTGTTGGGCTTTACACATAATGAAATGATAAACTGAACAGATAAATATTAAAAATGAAGGAGTAAGTGTACACGGTATACAAGGAAAAGGATGGGGAATATACACAGTTGACAAAGGTGAAGAAAACAAATGCTATTTTGTGGCGACATCGAAAGGATGAAAGGCAAAGTTGACCTCGGTGGAATTTGAACTCGGAACGTAAAGACGGACAAAATATCGCTAAGCATTTTGTCCGGCGCACCAACGATTCTGCCAGGCTCACCAACTCTTAATGGCTTTTGGCCTAGGGCCAGCTGTCCTTTTTTTAATCTTTTATAAGGAGGTAATTCGATTGCATCGACACCATTGCTTAAACTATCACTTATTTTATCGACCCGAAAAGATGAAAGGCAAAGTCGACCTCGGCGAAATTTGAACTGAAAGCATAAAGTACTAGAAGAAATGCCGCCAAGCCTTTTGACCGATGCGCTAAAGGTTTTTCCAGTTCACCAATTTAATTCTCCCAGCTTCTGAACAGCCATTTTAGGAGAACGTCAGTTGATACCATTGCTCCCAGTGATTATTTGATATTTTATTTTAATGTCCCCCGAAAAGATGAAAGGCGATGTCGACCTTGGCAGGAATTGAACACAGAGCGTAATGTGTCATAACAAATATCTGGAAGGCATTTTGTTCAACACTCTAACGTTTCTGCCATTTCGCAAATTTAACAACACAGGTGAATAAACAGAAGATGATATTTTAATTTATCAGCGCTGACATGGCATATTATTTATACGTAACACACGTTGGTTAACTTAACTCCATTGCTAAAATCTTGTATTTTCCGATACTCATATTTCCTGTTTCTATCTTCCTCCCATCTACCATTCTTCCATTCATACCTCCTCTGCCTCCACCTCCTCCTCTTACTCTCTGTCTCACTCCGTCGCTTTCTTTTTTGCTTTCTTAGTTTTCTCTTTCTAAATTGCTTTCTATTTTTGCTCTTTTGGTTTCTCTCTCTCTCTCTCTCTCTCTCTCTCTGCATTTATCACCCTGCATGGCACACATACACACACACAGACTTATATATATATA
>NC_068999.1:52989830-52995597 GCF_001194135.2 Octopus bimaculoides
GTGTGTGTGTGTGTGTGTGTGTGTGTGTGTGTGTGTGTGTGTGTGTGTGTGAGTGAGTGTGTACTCGTCTGTGTATATACGTTTGTATGCTATATTTCTACATGAATATATTCCACGTGCTTTGAAATTCAATCAAGATTTCAAATTCAAAATACCGTTTTAGGTAAGGACAATACTAGTCACACATGCACAAACGCGCGCGTGCGCGCACACGCACACACACACACACACACGTGCGCGCGCACACACACACGCACACATGGACAGATCTATATAAACCGATACATATATACGTGTATGTACCTGAATACGTATCCATATATATGTGTGTGTGTGTGTTTGTGTATATTTGTATACCCATATATATATATATAGAGAGAGAGAGAGATAGAGAGATAGATAGATAGATAGATAGGTAGATAGATAGATAGATAGATAGATAGATAGATAGATAGATAGATAGATAGATATATTTATATGTTTATATATTCTGCGTTAAATGCGTTAATATTCCCCAATATTAGACTATTTTCTATACCCATTACACGGTGAACGCTTATTAGCTTGAAGCTTATAATTATTATTTACAGAATATGTGTGTGCGTGTGTGTTTGCCAATACACATGTATGTATGTATGTATGTATGTATGTATGTATGTATGCTTCTCTCTCTCTCTCTATCTATCTATCTACACACACACACACACACACACACACACACACATATATATATATATATATATATATATACATACATACATACACATACACACAAACATGCATTTATGCGTGATTTATACGAGTACACACACAGGCACATATAATGTCATGCAGCCTAATTAAATTCTACAACACACCTCTAGGAATATATTTTAAAATAACCAAATTAATATTTACAACTTGTGTTTTCCGTTTTCCGTTTCGAGTGTCTTATTCAAGCTCGTTCAACTCAAATATCGTTTATTTATCTTGCTGAAAAAATGTTCTCCTTGTATAATAATATACATCCCTGTATGAGAAACACGAACGTCTCACGGGTATTTAATACATGTCGATCTTAATAAATATTTGTGATGTGTCATTTAATCAACATAATATATTCATTTATACACCTCTAAGCAATTTACATATTGATAGCTTTTTCGTAGAATCGACTGCTATATACATTCTTGTAGATATGCGTAGGTGTCTCTCTATATTTTTATCTATCTATATATATACATACATACACACACACGCACGCACACTCACATACACACATATATGTATGTATATACATATATATATATATATATAAAACATATATATGTATATATATAAATATTTATGTGTGTGTGTGTAATACATACAAATATATGCAGATAGCTAGCTAGCTAGATAGATAGATAGCTAGCTAGCTAGCTAGCTAGCTAGATAGATAGATAGATAAATAGATAGATAGATAGATAGATAGATAGATAGATAGATAGATAGATAGATAGATAAACAATGATATTTAACAAGTTCATGCAAATTCGAATGCGGAAAGACATTTCGCTGCGGAAATAGCCACGGGAGAACTTTCTCTGCACAGGCGTATGTGCAATCGTTTCGCCCGGCGTGCTAACGATTCTGCCAGCTCACCGCCTTAATGATCAAAAATATTTTTACACCCATGGCTCACCAATTGTATTAGGGAGCTATGTGCAGCTGCATTTTTAAGATATGTCAATTCTTTGACGGTGATTTGGTCGCTATTTCAAGCAGATCGAGTTGCTACATGATATGGCGGAAATGGCAACCGTTTCACCCTCAAACTCTTACTACTGTCTTTTATTACCACACCTACAACTACAACCACCACCACCACCACCACCACCATAAATGCTAATACTACAACTACTAACACTAGCACTCTGCCACCACCACTACCACCATCATCACCACCACCACCACCACCACAACCACCACTGACACCAATTCCACTATAACTAAATCTCCCTTACCATAAGCAGCACCGCTAAAACATCATCACTATCATAAACATCACCAAAACTGCCACTGAAACCACTACTAGCCCTACTACTACCACTAACGCTATTACAACCACAGCCAATAGCACCATCATCGCAGCACTAATAACAACAACAATAATAACAACAACAACTTGGTTTTCACCACCACCACCAACAACAACAACGCAATCGCCATTCAACAGCAACCGCAACCAATAAAAACACTAGCGCCACCACCACGAACATGCCAGTATATTTATGTCAGCAATGATATTGAAATATCATTAGTGATTTATGCATTCCTGTAATCCATTGGGACAATCACAGCTGGGCGTTTAGATTAGGGCTGGACGAGGTTAATGGTTTAGAATTCGTATTCAATGTAATACTAGACCAAAGCACCCCGCTACTCCTTCCAAAGTTAAAACTGGTCTTTAAACAACAATTCTAAATCTGATCCAAATATTTTCAGTGATTTATCTACCCAACTTGATCACCGAGGACAGTCACAGCTGGTCGGTTCGACTGGATCAAGTGTTTAACTCCATCCCAACCCGAACCGTCACACCGAACTCAGTCGTCATAATCTAATTCAAAAGAGTTGATGCAAATAATTTTTTGGTAACTAATCAGTCTTCGGCTCACGAGACAGTCACGATTGGCCGGTTCGAGTGAGCTAAGAGTTAAACTGTAACCTAGTCCGGACCCTAACCTTGAACATGATCGTAATACCCTAATGCTAAGACCTGACACAAGCAGTTTCTATAATTAATCAGTCTCTATCCCAGGAGACAGTCACATCTGCACGGTTTGATAAGCCGACGGTAGGTGAGTGGGTTACAAATCGATTTTAACTCTAACCTTTAAGATTAGGCGCAAGTGAGGGTTTAAGTGGGAATTAAAGTTTAATCTTACGCTAAACATGACCCTAGCCCTAACCCTAATCACGTAACTCTAAATATCTCACTTATGTTATCAGACATCCCCTTAGTCTAAACTTGTCACGCTTATTATAAGACATTTATCAATCCCAGCTGGTCGGTTCCACAGGGTCAGTGTGTAGAGGATTTCGTGTTATACCTACAGTTCCTCTTGGTATCTGTAGTCTCAAAGCAAAATGAAGACAGCCGAAGAAGAATTACGAAGGGGAAAGACGAAGGATCAGATCGATATAATAGATTTAAATAATAATAATAATAATAATAATAATAATAATAATAATAATAATAATAATAATAATAATAATAATAATAATAATAATAATAATAATAAATGCCCTGATGGAATATAACCAGGCAGCGGATCTCATGGCTTCTAATTTCAACTGATTGGAAGTGTTATCATGTACATTGTTTTGTCTTTGTGTAAAAGATGGGCCACAGTAAATATTCTGCTCAATATCACAGATTTGCTTTTCAGGTGCTTCACCTTAACCATTTGAGCATGTCCCTTAGCGGCTGGCGATATGTGCATTTCTGATTCCGAGCAGGACTAGTGAGGGAGCATCATAGCCATGTATTGTAAAGAATTCTCTGCAGTTTGAAAAATTCACCTCTGGAAACGGTATTTTGTTCATTATTCAAGGACCTTTTTAGTGGGATGAGCTACTCGACCTAAAGAAAATTCTAATTGGACCCCACCTGCAAGGTCATAGGCTGTTTACCTTGATATGAGATCACCATGTTGCACACAAATGTTGTGATATATGTGCCTCATGTACTCTTATCAGACGGATAGTCATGATGAGCATATTGTGGTACATACATTTGTACTCCAGTGTCACTTTGATGGCATGCATTGCTCTCTCACTTAATAATAATAATAATAATAATAATAATAATAATAATAATAATAATAATAATCCCTTTATTGGCAACGAGAGAAGAACAAAAAAGAAAAAGGGACCATAAAACACAAGGGACAAATGGGGCTTAGCACCATAGTTCGTGCATAAAGAAAAAACACGAAAAGCTAACAACAAAAATTCAACAATAACATTCCCCCAAAGCGGAAACTTCCACTCAGGCACAACCAAAAAACTCCCAAAGTCTTGAGAGAAAAGAAAAGTGTGCGGTTATTTACCCTACCGGTGCTATTGGAAAACGTTTGTCCTGACCACTTAATCTGGCTGGAGTTTCTTTGGGAATCTTTTTAAAAGCTTGCTGGTGGCTTTTAGATTAGGGATTCCAACTTCATGAAAGAATACCTCTCTAATGCTTTTGTACGTCGCAACTATTTCTGCTCGTGATCAGAGATGCACATATCGTCAGCCACCAAGGGACATGCTCAACTGGTTAAGGTCTAGTAACTGACAAGCAAATCTGTGGTATTGAGCAGAATATTTGCTGTAGCCCATCTTTTATACCAAGACAAAACAATGTATATGATAATACTTCCAATCAGTTAAGATCAGAAGCCATGAGAGCCACTGCCTGGAACTGCATCAGGGCATTATCATCATCATCATCATCATCATCATCATCATCATCATCATCATCATCATCACCATCATCATCATTATTATTGTTATTATTCATACCGAATACGATGATGTTGATGAAATATCCGCGAATCTGGAGGCAATATATTTCAGGGATCAAGTGTCTTGAAGAATTTCTAATTGCTTTCTGGACATAGCAAGAACAGCAGAAAAAGAAAAAAAGGAAACAAATATGTAAACATAGACAAAAAAAAAAGTATGGCTTCTCTTGAAGCAGAAACGACAATGACAACAACAACAACAACGACGACGACGACGATTATAGCAATTACAAGAACATGAGATGATGACAACGTCGTCAAAGATGATGACGACCGCGGCAATAACAGTTGCATGGTGGTGATGATGGGGCTAGGGGTGGTTGTGGTGGTGGTACTACTGTTCCTGGTGGTGGTGATGGTGGTGGTGTTGGTGGTTGTGGTGGTGGTGGAGGTAACAGTGGTGATGATGGTAGTGGTGATTCTGGAGATGGTGATGGCGATGGTGATGGTGATGATGATGGTTATTTATGGTGGTGGTGTTGATGAAGTTGTGGTAGTGGTGGTGGTAGTGGCGGTGTTGGTGATAGTGGTGCTGGTGACGTTACTGGTAGCAGTAATGAAGTTGATGACGGTGGTGGTGGCGGTGATGGTGGGTGGCGGTGATGGTTGCTGTGGAGGTAGTAATGCTGCAGATAGTGTTGCTGAGGATTATGGCGATGAAGGGAGAAACGAGAACAACAACAACAACAACAACAACTGCAATATCAAGTACAGAAACAGTAATAACAAAAACAACAACAAAATCAATACCAACAACAACAACAACAACAACAACAACATCTACAATAATAATTGCCATAACACCAGCAACAAGAACAACAACAACATAAAAGACACTGTGAACAAGAAGGCAGGATGCTGGCAACGTCGGTCACCGCAGCTGCAACTAATACCGCAACATCAGAAATGAAAAAGCGATTATGGTATAATGTTTTATATTCTATATTAGTGTGTGTGCGTACTTGCGAGTAATGGACGGGCTGGGGGGGGGTGTACATGTAGTGTACGCGTGCGTGAGTATTTGTGTGCGCATGACCGTGTGTGTGTATGTGTGTACTGATACATAAACACGTATATACACACACACACACACACACATATATATGAATATCTACATATCTACATATATATATTTACATATACATATGTACATATATATATGTATGTGTACATATATTTACACACACTCACACTCACACAAACACACAAATTTATATATATACACACACAAA
>NC_068999.1:52996278-52996954 GCF_001194135.2 Octopus bimaculoides
CTCCACAGAATTTGAACTCAGAACGAAAAGACGGACGAAATAGCGCTAAGCGTTTTTCCCGTCGTACTAACAATTCTGCCAGCTCACCAACCAGCTGGAATCATATATATTGACCATTAAGACATGAAATATAGACTTGGCCTCGTCGGAATTTGAAATTAGAAAGATTCTGCTGATTGGCCGCGTTTAGAGCAAAAAAAATATATAAGGAGGTCATTAGTTATGCGCGCGTGTGTGTGTGTGTGTGTGTGTGTGTGTGTGTGTGTATGTGTGTACGCGTGTATGTGTGTGTATGTATGCATGTATATATGCATGTCTGTGTGTAAGTGCTTCTGTAAATGTGTGTGTGCTTGCGAGTGAGTATCTCTATGTTTGTATGTGTATATATGGGTGTAAGAGGGTATGAATATATGAGTGTGCAAGTATGTGTAAGTAAATGTGTGTGTATGTCTGCGTCTCTTAGTCGGCGTGTGTGTGTGTCTTGTGTCTGTGTGTGTCTGTGTGTCTGTGTGTCTATGTGTGTGTGTGTGTGTGTGTGTGTGTGTGTGTGTGTGTGTGCGTATGTGCGTTTGCGCGTGTTAAATGTTTCAGAATTAGAAAGCCAATCTCATTTTGAGACTAAGGCCTCATATTAACCATGTATGTGTATGCATGTGTATGTGTGTGTGTGTGTGTG
>NC_068999.1:52997543-52998527 GCF_001194135.2 Octopus bimaculoides
TATATATATATATATATATATATGGGTATGTGCATGGAGCTTTCATACATAGGCATATATACATATATCCATACACGCACACACACATATAAAAATTAACATTTGTGTGTATATGTGTATATATGTAAGTATGTGTGCGTGCTGGTGTAGTGCGTGTATGTTTGTGTATGTGTATATTTGAGTGTCTGTGGTAAAAATTTAAAGAAATTTAATCGAATAAAAGTGTCAAAATGACAGACAGTCCAATCAGCTTCCATCGTGGTGAACAGATACTTTATTCGTGATAATTATTAACAATAGCAGAGGCTAATGGTGTCTAGTCAAACCCGACACTATATATTAGCGAACAATTTAAGCCAATCTAAAACATGGCGACCAGATAATTCCCTCATTACCAAAACATTACAAAATATGCATCGTATTTAATGAAGCAGTAAACTTTGATTGCATAGCTATCAATCTAATATTTGATATGTTAGATAAACGACAAACATGGCGATGGGGCTCCTGTGCCGGTTGCATTGTGTGTTGGAAATTGTGTTCAAATTTCAAGTTACATGCTACCGCATCTTAATTTAAAGCGAACGAGGTAACAGTTGATAATATTTTCATGATTGTACAAATCAAGCGGCAACTGGTCAGGGTTTGAACGCCCTTGGTGTTAAGTGAGCTCCTTCAGAATTGTATTGTGGCTAAAAAAATCAACGGCAATTTCTGTTACAACAGCATGGCGATATTTCTGCTGAGAAAGAAGGTTAAAAACAACAGAAGCCTTCAGTTTTCTTCGAGTTCTTTGCGGCGAGCAGTATGGATGATAGAAGTACCAGTTATTTGCTGCGGTTAGACCTTTACGACTAATCACTTTTCTCTGTGTTTAAAAAATCGAAATTAGAGGACCACTTGAAGCTGTTGCTATATTTTGAATTACGCATGCAACTTACATTTCAATATATATATATATATATATATATATATATATATATA
>NC_068999.1:52998537-53000076 GCF_001194135.2 Octopus bimaculoides
GTGTGTGTGTGTGTGTGTGTGTGTGTGTGTATGTGTGTGGTGCAAAATGCATAGTAACAACCTGTTCTTTTCCTTTTTCCATATATAACACCAATGCACACACACAATGCGCGTAGGATATATGTTTAATTAGGTCATAGTTAATCAATCGAGATATTCATTCAGCCACTATGGAAAATCATGATCACACATCCCGCCGGCCCCTTCTTTCTTAACTGCTCTCATATACTCGAATTTCCACCTTGCCTCTAACCTCCCGATCGCTTCTTTTTCTTCCACCACTTTTTCTCTTTCACGGTCCGTCTTTACTTTCTTCCTGTATCTTTCGTCTGATGAAAGACTAACACCCGAAACGTCAAGAGTCTTCCCATCCTATTCTGAACGTTAAACTAATACCTTTGTTAAAATTTGTCCTTCCCGTGTTGCCTTCTTCCATTTTGTGATCGTTGCTTTCACTATTCAATATATTCATTCATGAATACATACACACATACATACATATATTTATATATACATATATACACACACATATACATGCATATATACATGCATACATACACTAGCACATTGTATATTGCAAGACATTATAGTAATTTCAAACACTATAAGATTACATTTTGTAATGTGTTAAAGTGATGGCGGCGGCGGTGATGGTGGCGGTAGTAAAGACGTTAGTGTTGGTAGGTGGCGGTAACGATGGTGGTGATGATGGGAGTTGTGACAGTGCTGGTGGCGGTGGCGGCGGCGGCGGTACTCTTCCTGCCATTTGACAAAAGTACTCAAAGCTATTCCAACCATTTCAACAGAAAACACATGTCGATCACGTGATTCTTTTTATAATATTTTTTCTTTTTGTTCTTTTTTATTCCTTCATAATGGTATCGAGTGTTAACAGTTAGATGTATGGGTGTGTATGCGAACGTTTATTACTGTGAGTATATATATATATATATATATATATATATATATATATATATATATATATATATATATGAATGTATGTATGTATGTATACGTAGATAGGTGGCGACAGACAGACAGACAGATTGATAGAAATAGTTAGACAGACAGACAGACAGATAGATAGATAGATAGATAGATAGTGTGTGTGTGTAAGTGAGAATATAACTGTATGTATGAGTACCTCTTTATTTCTGTGCGTGTGTGCACGTGCATAGGCAGCTGTCTGTATATGTGTGCCAATCGATATGTAAATGTGTTTCTTAGTGTGTGTGTGTGTGTGTGTGTGTGTGTGTGTGTGGATGCGTAATTGTGCCTGTTATGTGTTTTGTATACGTTATTTACGAGGTGCGTGTAAACGTGTGCTTACATGTAGATATCATTCTGCGCATGAAGTATGCATTTGTGTAGAATTTGAACGCATAGTCATTCGTACTTATGTACTTACATAGTTACATATGTACTTAATTTATGTAACATATGAATAAATGTATGTGCCTGTATACATATATGTATGTCTGTGTGCAGGTGCGTGTGCGTATGTATATGTATATATATATATATATAAATATATATATA
>NC_068999.1:53000524-53003997 GCF_001194135.2 Octopus bimaculoides
TGTGTGTGTGTGTGTGTGTGTGTGTGTGTGTGTGTGTGTGTGTGTTTGTGTTGCTGTGTGTGTGACTCTATAACTGACAATGTGTGTGTACAAGTAATGAGACGAATGCAGTCTCTTATTCGCCACAAAAATGTGTAACTAAGTCAGTGAAAATCCGGAGAAAAACGAAAACTATCGAAATATATCGGAAATACATTGTTACAGACAAAAACTTATAACATATGATGTGGTGTTGGATATCTCCTATGCGATATAGGGAATTGAAAAATATCATTTCACCGAGAATGTCCATGTAATTTGAAGACAAAACCTCTCAGATGTTATGTTTAACACATAGAAACTAACAATGGGAAATAACTCGAAACAGCTCGGCTGAATCGAAATATTGGTTTCAGATATTGGCAGAAGGCCAGTAATTTCGAGGGTGGAGATAATCCAGTAATAATGGTTTCAAATTTAGGCACGAGGCCAACAATTTCGGGATAAGGGATAAGTCAATTACGTTGACCACAGTACTCAACTAGTAGTTATTTTATCGAACCTGAAAGGATGAAAAGCGAAGTCGACTGCGGCGAATTTTTGAATTCAGAACGTAAAGGCGGTCGAAATGCTGCTAAGCTTTTACCCAGCGTGCTAACGATTCTCCCAACTTATCTAGTAATAATATCAATTTTAATACTGATAATAATCCTGTCTTAACAGGATTATTAACTTCTGAGTGGAGGATTAATACTAATTTTTTTTTAATCATGAGTACCACATACAAGTGAATAAATGCCTTTATAATTTCAAAAGCAAAATTATCTGTTCTTTAGAAAATCAATGTTTAAGGAAGAGTTATAATGTATTAATGTAAGGTCATAACAGTGGATCTTACGTATTATTACATGGGTTAGTCCGCTACAACTTGAAAATCTAGATTACATAATCATTCTCATTCATTTAAGTATAGAAGAAAATGTAATTCTACGAATCTTAGTAAATGCATCTGGGATTTAAAAGACAGGACCATTAACTATGATTTAAAGTTGTTCGTTATTAATTACGCACCATGGTACAATGCTGGTGATATTAAATGTGGTCTTTTCTTTGAGAAATGTATTAAATTAAATTAAGCTTCACAGTATAAAGTATATATTAATATATAGTATTAGGGAAAAGAACCAAGTTTAATAAATTGATTTTAATTGAGTTTTTACCTGTAATTTTGGATTTTATCCCTAATATTATATATATATATATATATGTGTGTGTGTGTGTGTGTGTGTGTGTGTGTGTGTGTGTGTGTGTGTGTGTGTGTGTGTGTGTGTGTGTGTGTGTGTGTGTGTGTGTGTGTGTGTGTGTGTGTGTGTGTGTGTGTGTGTGTGTGTGTGTGTGTGTATGCATGTATGTATGTATATATGCATATATGAATATAATGTGTGTATGTGTTTATTAATCTCTCTATCTATCTCTCTCTCTCTCTCTCTCTCTCTCTCTGTATATATATGTATATATAGAGAGAGGGGGGAGAGAGAGAAAATGACAACATAAAGGAGGGATATGTATGTGTGTGTGTGTGTGAGAGAGAGAGCGAGAGCGAGTATGTAACTGTGTAAGAGAGAAGCAGAGATAGAAGACAGGCACGGGGATTATTTCCATATATGACTTACATACGTACGTACATAGAACCCTATAATTCTCAATATATGTATATTATTTATATAAACTCTTTCCTCATTTCCAAAATTCTTTCTGTAAATAGCTAAACACTTCAACAATAACAAGTAAAATAATAAAAGAGGACACATACAAAATACACTAAAAAAACTTTCTTGGAAGAAAAAATCTTTCGCCCTCCCTACACCCTGGCCCATCTCTGAGTTGTTGAAAAGTGGTATGTGTTGTTTCGTAAAATGAAGCGTATTGTTTATATGAAAGAGAGGTAAATTATCAACAGCCGTTATTACAGTCGTCGCGGTCATTCCCCCTGCACGTATTCAGCCTTGTTATAACCACCATACTTAAACATATATTTTTTTAAGACTCAACGCACTTTTATCTTACCGGACTGAAGCGGAGTGAAGGCGCGTGGCAAAGTGCTGGGCTCACGGTCATAGGGTTGTAGGTTCGATTCCTTCATCAAGACACTTCATTTCCCGTTTTCCAGTCTATTCAACTGAAAACAAAAATCTGTTTAAGTGCAAGTGCTGCATTCTCCTATTTCTATTGTCACATTCACGATGTTCCGCCGAAACAAAAATAGAAGGGCTTGCAACTACACAGATGACTAAAACCAAATAGCGAAAGCATGGTATACGCTGCCGCGCCATACTCGTGTGTAAGTAACGACATAGGTTTATTGAAATAAAGGTAATGACATAGATTTATTGAAAAAAAACCCCCAATGAAAGGGTTACGAGTACAACGCCGACTTTTCGGATACCGATGGCCTGGAGTTTACTGACAACATACACATATACATACTAGCATATTAATCCTTTCTACTCTAGGCACAAGGCCTGGAATTTTGTGGGTGGAGGTTGGTTGATTACATCAATCCCAGTGTGTAACTGGTACTTTATTTTATCGACCTCAAAATGATGAAATGCAAAGTCAACCTCGGCGGAAATTTCAGTTTTAAACAGATAATTTTATTTAAGCCAAGAAAATTGCTTTCGGTAAAATAAGATAAGTCAGGTGCTGGGGCACCGTCTTGAAAGACTCAGTCGAACAAATCGACGCCAGTTATTTATTTTTTTTAAAGCCTGGTACTTATTTTATCGGTTATTTGTTTTCCACCAAACTGCTAGGTTATGTTAACGCAAACAAACCAACAACGGGTGTCAAGGAACGTCACATATATATCAAACCAGAACTTAAATATGTAATTTAAGAATGTCAGTTAAATTCCTTAAGCTCCATAAATGATATCTCACTTAACATTTGATATTTTAAAATGGCGTCTCTGAATGATTTTAAAGAAGAAAAGCCCGGTATATAAAGCAAGAGATTACACAAAGCTTTTATTAAATCTCGTAGGTTGAATATTGGTACAAAACAGAGATAAAGTAGTATATTTAATCGCTGATTTAAGACTGTTATATCCCTTGGTGCTTTGGGAATTATATCCTCACCATACAAAATGGAGTGATAACTATTTCAACCACTATCATATTTGGTGACTAGATATATCACAAATGAAGGTGGCGATAGAGATACATCTATGTAGTGCTGGTTGTTATTCTTGTAAAACTGAAGTGGCAGATGTGATATATATTTCGTAGACTGGTGCCCACGCCCACCACTGCGAAAATTAAAACTGAAAAGTAATTACGGCCATATTGTCAACGCTAACAAATAGCTTTGAGTGCCATTTATCTACATTTCCATATATTTCAAATATGTATGCATGTATGTCTGTATGTATCTATCTATGTATGCATGTATATACATATATGTATGTAAGTATATATATATATATATATATATAT
>NC_068999.1:53004118-53007303 GCF_001194135.2 Octopus bimaculoides
GTGTGTACTGGGTTAAATGTTACCAGTAGCACCCAAGAGCAACCTTACATACATACATACATACATACACACATACATACATACATACATACATATATATATACATATAATATAATGTTTGTTTTTATATTTAGCTATAATAAAAACAATTTTATATTAATCTGAAGGGTTACTCTATACCTTTGTAGAGTATAAATTTATTATTCATTAACAAGAATAATATTGATAGTGACTTCGAAGTTTCAACCAGCTAAGTCATCTTCAGACAGTCTGATGATGGCTTAGATGGCCGAAACCTCGAAGTCACTGTCAACAGTATTCTTGCTAAAGAATAATTTGTAAATAAATATATAAATTCTACTGTATCAAAAATAATGAACAGATGCTCCAACTGAATTTATTCCATGATAAACTCTATTTAAAAAAAGAAAAAAGAAAAAGGCTGAATCGTCACGGTTAGACCGTATTTCATAGGAGGTCTACTCAATCAGAGTTGACGTTTAAAGCAAAACAACAAAAATGATCAAATTTGAATGGCGAAAAAACTGGAGCAACGAAAGATTTCAAGTGTCCACAACCAATAAATCAGCGGAACAATTGATATCTCCAAGACATTGGAATATTTTTAGTTTGTGGTTTGGAATTAGAATTATTCAAAGATCAACAAAATAAGTCTTGTATTTTCACAATGCCTGAAAGTCTTGTTCTGTTGAATGGAACTTAATTGAGGAGAAAAACACGCGCTCGTACGCACACACACACACACACACACACACACACACACACACACACACACGCACACACACAAACACACAAACACACACACACGCACACACACACACACACACAAACCACACACACACACATACAAACACGCACTCATGCACATATAGATCTGAGTGTAGATGTGTATATATGTGTATCTATGTATGAATGTGTACATGATATATATATGCATATGTAGGTATGTATGTGTATCTATACACACACATATACATACATACATGCGTACGCATACTTTTATATCATGGACGCACTCGTACAAGTACACATCTGTGTATATACGTATGTATACATATATATATATACATAGATATATATATATATGTGTGTGTGTATGCATGTATATATATATATATATGTATATATGCATACATACAGAGAGAGATGTTTATATATATGTGTTTATATACATATATATACATATATATATATATATATATATATATATATATATATATATATATATATATATATATATATATATATGTGTGTTTATATATATACATGTTTATATATATATACGTTTATATATATATACATGAGTGTGTGTATATGTGTATATATATATATATATATATATGATACCTCACACACACACACATGTATGCACACGCACACATACAATCGTACACGCGAATATACGACGATGGCCCAGTTTTCCAGAAAGCACTACATTCCAAAAGAATGGAAAAAAAAGAAAACAAAGAAAAGAAACCTGAAATAAAGATAAATTGATATTTATCCAATAGATTTGCTCTTTATATAATTCGTTTCACCCCTTATAGACACATCTGATTGGTGTTGTCAGCTGCAGTTCAGCCCTTTCACACACGGGCGCGCGCGCAAACGTACATAAGTGCGCGCGCACACACACACACATACACACATAAGCACACACTCACACACACAAAAAAACACACATAAAACACACACACACACGTACATAGACTCTTAGGTATATATCTTCACATTCCCTTTCTCTCTCTCTCTCTCTCTCTTTCTCTAGTATTATTATCATCATCATCTTCACCATCATCATCATCTTCATCATCATCATCATCATCATCATCATCATCATCATCATCATCATCATTCGCTCTCTAAGGGCGAATTTTGGGATTTAAAATTGCAAATCTAATACTTTAAATCAAAGAGCATCAATATGGCTTCCAAAATCCAAAGTGAAAATGGTAAATGCGCACACCGTCTCCGTTATATATTCTTTTCTACTCTAGACACAAAGCCCGAAATTTTGGGGTATGGGGTCAGTCGATGAGATCGACCCGAGTACGCGACGGGTACTTAATTAATGGATCCCGAAAGGATGAAAGGCAAAGTCGACCTCGGCGGAATTTGAACTCAGAACGTAAAGACAGACGAAATACTCCTAAATATTTCGCCCGGCGTGCTAACGATTCTGCCAGCTTCCCGCCTTGCCTCCATTATATATTATCGCCTGACCATTGTGTCTTGTCCCAGTTTACGCCTGACCAAACGGGAGCGCGTACTCTCCGCTTTCTGTTGTGACGCGTTCCACTGGTCAGGCGTTCCATTTGCTGTCAACACCCGCTGAATGGAGGGCTGGGTTTGCCGTCGCTGCTGATGCACAAACAGGCGCAGACATGCGCTGAGGCTACTTCATCTCCAGCGCTGCGCTTCCTTGAGCAGCGGTGGCCGCTGTTTTTCAGACAAGATTTCCCATAGCTCGTCTCTTTGATTAAGCTGCAGTCCAGGATCAAGTGTACACTTGGTCCAGGATCAAGTGTACACTTGGTCCATATGCTTTAATTGCCTTTAATATAACCCTTCTTGTGTTAATGTAACCCTACAACCCTGTTGTTGCCGTGTGTGCTTGGTGGGTATGTATTTGTGAACGTATACGCACATGTACATATATATATATATGTATATGTATATCTTTTTATCTTTCTAATCTATCTCTCGCTTGCCCTCCCTCTCTCTATATATATGTGTGTGTATGTGATTGTGTGTCTATAAATATATATATATTCATATAAGCACACACATGCATAAATACATACGTACGTAAATATATATATATATATATATATATATATATATATATATATATATATATATGTAATTCCCTTATTCGTCTATCTCTCTCTTTCCACTCTCTATCTCACACACTCTTTCTCTTTGTTTATATATCTTCCTGTCTATCTAGCTATCTTTCTGTTTATCTATCTATCTGTCTATCTATCTATCTATTGATCGATCCATCTATCTATCTATCTGTCTGTCTATCTTTCTTTCTTCCCATCTAAATATCAACACGCAGCCTAGTCTCCTTCATCAAGGACTATTTATACGAAACGTGATACTTTGATCATATTTTGGTAAGAGCCCTCTTCACCCCCCCCCCACCCCTCACACTGACT
>NC_068999.1:53007313-53007641 GCF_001194135.2 Octopus bimaculoides
CTCCCTAAACAACTTGCCCTTTTGATTGTATCCTAATTTGATAGCTTTTCACTTTGAGGGTCTAATTAGGAAGTAGGTTACAGCCCTGTAATGGCTAAATATTTGTGTGCGAGTGTGTATTTATGTGTATACATAAAACACATGTATGTACACAAGAAATTTTATATACGAGTGTATCTATATGAACTTTTGTGTATGTGTGCGTTTATGCATATACATAGATATGTGAGTGTGCATTTATGTATGTGTATATATATGCATATACTCATATCCATATATATGTATATATATTTATACATATTTAAAGATATATATATATATATATATA
>NC_068999.1:53008453-53011416 GCF_001194135.2 Octopus bimaculoides
ATATATATATATATATATACACATGTATATGTATACATCTACGCATAAGCGCTCTTGTGTTCACATATATATGTGTATGTATATGTGTGTAAACACTCACTTCCGCACATGTGTGTGTGTGTGTGTGTGTGTATAGATAGATAGGTAGATAGATAGATAGTTAGATATAGATATATACTCCAACATGCATGTATACTTCTCCCTTCTCCTCGCCTCCTATTAGAGAATATTCTAGGAAAATTGCCGTCCACGTTAATAAGATATAATTTCTGGAAACTTTCAGCATTGCCTCTGTCCTGAAAATGTCAACAAGATTTGGTGACAATATCTTTAAAACAAAACAAACAATAAAGAATTAATCAAAAAAATAGCCCACCCCCACCACCACCACCACATACACATATACAAACAAACAAACAAACAAGCACATACACACATTGACATGCACACAAAGAGAAAGACGATAAAAGAAACAAGAAATAAAAATGAAATCCAAATAACGAAATGAAAATAAAAGACATGTAATATACATACATACATACATACATACATACATACATACACTCACAGAGACACACACAGACACATACACATACAGACATACAAACAGACAGACAAACAAACAGTGGACAGACAGACTATACATTCTATACATACAAACAACACACATACGGCATAGACAAACGTCGATTTAGAACCATTTCAGTTGGAAGAGAACAAATGGAAAAGAAAGAAAATAAGAAAATAAAGTGGAAAATAGCTGCTAAATAGTAAAGCTGGTAAGATCTAAAGTAATTTCGGGATCCGTGTTTCTGGTAAACGAAATTTCGAAAGAATGCGATGCTGAGAACGATCTTTTCGACTGGATTATTTACGATGGCGTGTGTGGGGTTGACAGAAATTTCAGACCTCATTTATTGTATATGTCAGACTTGTTCACACATTTTCATATTTGATTTGTACCATAACTTAGCGGCTTATTGGGAACAATTTTCCAGTCATGTATACCGCAACGGGGAGTGGTCGCTTTAGTGTGAGGCTAAACAAAGAAAAGGGTTGGGCGGATGGGCATTAACGAAGATGATGTGCTTGTTAATAACAGACCCATAACCTTTAAACGTTGAAGACATTTTTCTAGTCTTTTTTTTTCTTTCTTTACGGTTGTTACGAATACCGTTGATGTTTTGCCTAAACTAGGATGGCTGTTTTTTAGAACTTTTCAGGACGACATAATTTCCATGTAATCGCTATATAACGCTGAATAGAAGACAGAGGAAATTTAGTGTTAAAAGGGTTCCGATCAATGTAAAAAGAGTAAAGATCCCTTTCATTCATGAATGACCATGTGATTGCGCCTAGAAAGTTACCCTCCGAGGCACAACTCAGGGCAAGGTTGTTTATGGAAGACCAGCAGTCACCCATGCATACCAGCCTCCCCTCTCCACGCCACTGATGTTATTCAAGGGAAAGGCAAAGGGGCCGATACAGCTTGGCACCAGTGACGTCACAACTCATTTCTACAGCTGAGTGAATTGGAGCAACGTGAAACAGTGTCTTGCTCAAGAACGCAACTCACAGTCCAGTTTGGGAATCGAACTCACTACTCCATGATTGTGAGCCCGACGCTGTAACCACTCACCCATGCGCCTTCTGATCAATGTAAATCATTTGATATGAAATGACACACATAAGAAATGACACTGCCGACCATTAACCTCTCTTCATTTTTGAAGTGGTGGAATTAATCCAATGTGTACCTAAGTAGAAAAGCAAATAAATAAATTTGTTTTCTGTTGTGAACATATTTGTATCTGAACTAGAGGCTTTTTGATATACAGAATCCGAAAATAACATCCCTTTATTACCATCTCGTCAAGATTTTAAGATACTGAACCCATAAAATTTCTTGTTTTTGTCCCCCAGTAAAATAGCTTATGAGGAAGAAGGCATAACATACAAACATACACAGAAATTGATTTTTTTTTTTTTCATAACCAGAATGTTTTCTTCAATTACTATTGCAAACAGCAGTCGCTTTCTTCAACTGAATGCACGTCGCTGATTGGTTGAAATTATCCAAATACGATAACTTTAACACGAAATAAGTTCTAAAATACCAAATTTTGACAAAAATGTTCAAAGTAAACTGTGCTCTGCATGAGAGATTACACCAGTATACGAAGTTTCAAACTGTCTAGTTAAAAAAAAGTTAATTAAAAAATCTGTGAGCCAAATTTAGCAGATCCCAAACCAAGTTGCTGCAATAATCCGCTATCATATGCACGTCACATCTGCTTTGATACTTTTGTTCAATTGATTTTATGTCCAGATGGAAACGTTTTCACTGCTCGTCGCATGTATCAACAAAATTTTCAAGGAATTTATCAAGGTGATTGCGCAGAGATAGTGCAGCTCATATTTGCTGCCAACTTTTGAAAGTTCTTCCGCATGTTGTGGACTATTTCGGCATTCTTGACTACTTTCTTGTTTCTCGAGAACTCATTTACAACTATCACAAATGAATTCTATGCTGCTGCTTGAATGTAATTACTTCAATTTTCTGAGTTAAGGTCCTTCAAACATTCCAGCTTTTATCTTTTCACTTCTCAGACCGGAAAATGTGCTGCAGTTATAGTGAAAACATGGTCCATCATTATTCAGAGCTTTAACAAACTGCTTCATAATGCCAAGTTTGGTACGGAGTGGAAGTAGAATGGTTTTTCCCGGTTGAACCAAAGACTTTTCAATCACAATAAAAGACCCTGAAACTAATACTCGCCGCACCCAATTTTTTTCGCCTGGGACCGTAATCTTCCATGATGTTTGAACGCTTTTCCGTTGGACGTCTTCACCCTATTGGGGGATTGCAATGGTGGTGGTGGTGGTGGTGGTAGTGGTATACATCAAGTGTTTGAGATAAATCTAGAGAGAGAGAGAGAGAGAGAGAGAGAGAGAGAGAGAGA
>NC_068999.1:53013409-53014696 GCF_001194135.2 Octopus bimaculoides
TATATATATGTATATATTTATATATATATACTTACTTGGAAATAGATGCGTGGCGTTCAATTAAATAACATATATATATATATATATATATATATATATGTGTGTGTGTGTGTGTGTGTGTGTGTGTGTGTGTGTATGTATATATATACGTATTTCCTTATTGCCCACAGCGGTCTAAACATAGTGGGGACTAACAAGGGCAGACAAAGGGATTCGACCTCGGTGGAATTTGAACTCAGAACGTAAGGGTAGACGAAATATCGTTAAGCATTTCGCCCGACGTGCTAACGATTTGGCCAGCACGCCGCATATATGGGTATAGGACGTCACCAACGGTGCAAATAGCATGAAGTACGTAATCAACGAGAGAAAAATAGAAAACAGGAAAAGTGAACACAGAGAAAGGACAGTTGTCAGGTGTTTATCTACTCCTCATTTCGAGCATTCGACCTTAATATGAGTCTTCAAAGATAGTTATTCCCATAAATTCTAAAATAAAATTCAGGATTTATGGAGGGTCAAAGTTGGGAACAAAAAAATGACAGTGGAGAATACAAGGAAACGAAAATAAACATGGAGGGTCGCTAGACCAGAACGAGAGGAAAATAGTGAACGCTAGGAGAAATATCTGCTTGAATAGAGAAAAGATAGGAGAGAAAATCGCGACCGTTCGTTTAAACGTCCGTGCAGGAAAAGAAAGATGGTGACATGAGGAAAAAAAGATGGACGATGGTCACCACATGTATTGTCGTCGTCGTCGTCATCATCATCATCATCATCATCATCACCATCATCATCATCATCATCATCATCATCACCATCCTCATCGTCATAAAGATCATCAACACCCTCATCCCCATAAACGCCATCATCATCATGGCCATGATCTTCGTCAACGCAAGCTTCATTGTCGTCGTCGTCGTCGTCATCATCATTCCCATCCTCACCATTCCATCCTCAGCATCACCCTTGGCTTTCTCAGCCACTATTAAACATGGGTGGTCTTTGCATTTGCGCAATTGTACTTCGTAGTGAATGTCACGTGATCCGTTCATATTCACATACACTTATGAAAGTCATGTTTCAGCCTTCCCTCTGTCTGTATTTTGTTCACACTCTCTCGCTCTTCCTATATTTATGCGTGTGTGTGTGTGTGTGTGTGTGTGTATGCGCGTGTGTGTGTGTGTGTGTGTGCGTGTGTGTGCTGTATCTACATATGTGTTTTCATGTACACACACATATTTGCTTAATATTTTATATATTTGTACTTACATATGTGTTTGTATA
>NC_068999.1:53015217-53015759 GCF_001194135.2 Octopus bimaculoides
CTCTCTTTGTCTTTCTCATTGTCTCTCTCATACTCGCTTTCTCTTTTTCCCTTTCTGCTACTTCACTCCGTACCATTCCCACGTTGTAGTCTGTCTCTCCCCACACACACACCACCACCACCACCACCACCACCACTGTTCCTGCATAATGTTCCTCAGTGTATACTTTGTCAGGCGGTCTGTTTTTCCTGGTGCCACATCCTTTCCATAAACAGTAGAAAAATGGTGACAGTTGACATTACGTCTCAAAATCGTCTTGTGTTTTAGATCAGATAAAAGGATTTTTCTGCTTGTTGTTCCTGTTGCTGTAGCTGTTATTGTTGTTGTCGTTGTTGTTGTTGTTGTTGTTGTTGTTGCGGCTGTGGTAGTTATTTGGTGGTGGGAGGGGGGTTTCCGTGAAAAGTTTTGAATATATATATAAATATATATATAAATTTTGTTTAAAATGTTTGTTGATTTATTTATTGAGACATGCCATCCATATAACAGCTGAAATAGAAGTATGAGCGGAGTGTGTGTATGTGTGTGTGTGTGTGTGTGTG
>NC_068999.1:53016099-53017336 GCF_001194135.2 Octopus bimaculoides
TATATATATACACTCACACACATATATATGCATATGAACACGTGTTAGTGTAGTTACCAGTGTTTATTTATGCACAGCGATTGATATGTGGAATGACCATGTGTTAAGTTATATGCATGTGTGTATGTATATATATATTAATATGCACAAACACACACCCCTCATACACACATACACGCACACATACACGCACATTCCCATTCTCGGTTAATTACTCTTATTATTAAATGTCAACATTTTCACGAGAAAAATTCTTGTTTATATTTATTCAAATTTCTAAATCTCTTAACCACTTGTTAAATTCTTGTTTCCAATTTTATTAGAAGGATCGTAGATTATGCGCGCTGCGTTATTAGGGAACAATAATGTTCTTGTTTAGTATATGAAAGTACGGCATCGCTACAGAAAAACGCCCAGATGACTTACAATGCGGTAAATCTGACAATGTAGCAAAAATGTAAGAGGTAGCACTCGAAGAAACAGACACATACGCATACACAGATGCCTATAGATACATATGCCTATATCAAGTATTGAGATCCAATCGAACGTGATAGAAAAAGTTGATTAGCCTATAGCATATGCAGGCTTGTATAGGAAACAGGAAAGAAACGATAATTATCTTTATTGGTTGATTATAATCAATCAATAGAATTTATTAAACCATATATCAGTTACACTTTGTCTTGTATCAAAGTTATATCGTAATTGTGATAAGGTGACATATGCTATACAACTTCCTTTACGAACGCAGCTTACGTTGCTTTAATATGCGATAATTAAACGAGAAAATGAAAGGAATGGAAGATATAGTTATGCACTACATGTGTTTCAAAAATGTATGAAATCTGTATTATGTGACAGGAACATAATTTTAGCATAGACCTTCTCTTCAGGTGCATCTGCTTAGCGAAATTATTTGTCGCTATGAATCATGAGAAAAATATATACACGCATTCATGTGTGTGCGTGTGAACAAGGTATCTTATGTGTGTGTGTGGACAAGATATCTCATGTGTGTGTGTGTGTGTGTGTGTGTGTGTGTGTGGACAAGATATCTCATGTGTGTATGTGTGGACAAGATATCTCAAGAACCGCCGAATGGATTCGGATGAAACTTTCAGGGATATTTGGCCTCGTGTGTGTTTGTGTGTGAGTTTGTGTTTGTGTATGTGTTTGCATGAGTGTGTGTATGCATATATATGTATATAAGAGTGTATGTATATATATATATATA
>NC_068999.1:53018629-53019632 GCF_001194135.2 Octopus bimaculoides
ACACACACACACACACACACACACACACACACACACACACACACACACACACATATGTATATCTTTCAACTATTTGAGTCAATGGACTGCGGGCATGCTGGAGCACCTCCTTGAGTTCTTTAGTCGAACAATGCATACATTTAAGTATGTGTGTGCGTGTGTATATATATGAATATAAACACATAGAAGATGTCTTTTTAAAAAATTGATACTGTTTGTGATGTAAAAATATGAGTAACAACATAGTTTTGACAAGTGAAACTCAACAGGCTTAATGTTTAATAAAATAAGATTTATTCATCAAAATTCAAACGTATGTGTATTTCATGAACGATTTTACAAAATTTTACAAGTTTTCAATATGTGCACCGCCTGTGACACGACACACGTCAAGCTGGTAGTCCACTTTCCGCCAAACACGCTACAGCATGTCTTGGGTAACAGTCACCAGTGCGAAAGGGATTTTCTGCGTGAGTCCCTCTAAGCTTGTAGGACCAGTCCCTTTACATATAGCTACAGAGAAGAAAATCGTAGCAGTTCGGCAAATGAAACGGATTGAATTCGTACCAGACAGAAAATAAGTACTCGGGGCTATTTGATAGAAAAAAAGAAAACTGTTCAAGACCTTTGCCCAGTATGGCCTCCATCCGGAAAGTGAAACAAATAAAAGACTACAGATAGAATATTCTTTTTTACTCTAGGCACAATGCCCGAAATTTTGGGGGAACAGACAGGTATACAAACAGACAGACAAAGCGAGAGAGAGCGAGAAAGGCAGAGAGACAAAGGTTAGCAAAGTAAAAGAGAAAGAAATACATATTGTAAGAGTTTAGTGGAGGAGAGGAAGAAGAGTAAGAGGGGGAGGAGGAGGATCGGGAAATACGAAAAAATATAAAAGTAAAAATACAGAGAAAATGAGAAGAACCTGAAAGAGGAAAGAAATAAAATAAAGAGTTAAATAGGCGGATGATACCTATATATATATATATATATATATATATAT
>NC_068999.1:53021764-53022392 GCF_001194135.2 Octopus bimaculoides
TGTGTGTGTGTGTGTGTGTGTGTGTGTGTGTGTGTGTGTATATGTATATATATGCCAGAGCAAGCGTACTAATGTTAAACAAAGTTGAAAAAAATAGTACTCGAATACCGGAGGGGGATTAATATGCTTTATATATATATATGTGTGTGTGTGTGTGTGTGTGTGTCAATGTGTGTGTGTGTGTGTGTGCATGTATGTATGTATATATACATATTATATAATATATATATATGCATGTATATATATATATGTATATATATATATGAGTGTATATATGTATATGTATAATGTATATATACATGTGTGTGTTTGTATGTGTGTGCGTGTGTATGTTTCTACAAACGAAAGGAAAAATGCAGTTGATATACTCTGTGGCGCTTACGTTTATAATCACTTATTAATTCCGTGCTGTATTATTTAATGTCACACACATGCTTATAGCACGTTCATGATCTTTAAGATGCGTTTCAAGGGACACATCCGAAAGAGCAACGATATGCCTTCCGTGTCTCTGAAACTTTAAGTAACGAAACCAAGTAATGAATCATTGACTACTTATGTGTGGCTATACATATATACATACATACATACATATATAAATATATATATATATATATATATATATATA
>NC_068999.1:53023127-53026534 GCF_001194135.2 Octopus bimaculoides
AAGAAGAAGAAGAAGAAGAAGAAGAAGAAGAAGAAGAAGAAGAAGAAGAAGAAGAAGAAGAAGAAGAAGAAGAAGAAGAAGAAGAAGAAGAAGAAGAAGAAGAAGAAGGGAATAGGAACACCGACATCAATAACGTAAAATTCATAATGTATACAAAAAGAAATGTCATAATCACTACTACTACTACTACTACTACTTAATTTGACTGATAGTTAATTGACTGATAATTAATTTCATCTACTCCGGAAAGTTGGAAGGTATTTGAACTTAGAACGTAAAATCGTTGCAATAAAATACCACACAGCGTTGTGCTGTCGTTCTATTGCGCCTGTCTCTCGCGTCTCTGTTAATATTGCAAGATATGAACCAACGAGGTAGAATGTTATGTGGTCGCTCTTCCTGTTAGAAATAGCTGCCAAGTTGCCTTGACATCAAATCCTACCGCTCACAAAAAGAAAATTAAAGCCACATTAAATATCGTAGTCTGCTAAACACCTGTCGAAAACATCGGCGTAGTGATCGTGGCCGAAGTGCCGCTATTCTGTTTTATAATATGTTTTATTCCGATTGGGGATATGCATGAAGGCATATAATTATTGGATGTAGCTCTTTTTTTTTCCTTAGTTAAACATTCCTTAGTCTTCACTGATAAACATTTCCTGATCAACCACAGGCACAGAGAATTATTTAATAAATCAATTCAAATGTAGGTTACAGTTGTACATCAAATGTAAAAATATATATAATTGCAAGAAATTATGCCAAGCCAACAAGGAAATCGCAAATGTAGAAAGACAGATTTATCTCCATGGCCAGAGGCAATGATAATAAGGTGAAGGTTATTTCTAGAAAACAAAAGTCGAGAAACTGTGAGTAAATATTATGTCGGAATAGTAAGAAGTAAATTCAAATAACGCTAATTCAATAATATTTCTTCCGTCTTCGGAAATTTAGAGGAGAAAAGAGTCAGTAAATTATCCAGAAGTACTTGGAGACTGGAAGAAAATGGAATTAAATTCTACATCAAATGTAAAATTCTAGAACGCCTCAAATCTTGCCTACAGGGGAAAAGAAACCAGTGTGACTTAGACAATTTCAAGTACGAAAATAATTATATAAACGTTATATCCGAAATGTTCGCTAAATGTAGACATTCGACGTAGAAAATTCATTTTAGAAACTGGAAATACACAAAACCGTATTATGAGAATATCTGAATTTAGTCAACGGCTAATATTTATTTCATATATAGAAAGATAATTGCTCGTAAAAAAAAAATCAAAGAATAATCCATATCTGTAATCTGTAGTTTTTATACGTATTTTCAAAAAAAAGAAAAAGAAGACATGAGATAAACACAAACAAAAATCCGCCCTTGGCGGACGGTTTTTGCGCAGCGGGGGGGTTTCGTCTAGACCAAACTGATGACTGTTACATGCTGTAAGTAGGAAACTAAAAGTGGAACAGTAGCCACCAACAACAACAACAAAAAATAATATTCGACGATATCACGTCTGGAGTATTATTTCATTCGTGATAACATTTAAAACTAAGTAACTAACGATGCGAGCGCGCGTGTTTGAGTTTGTGTGTATGTTGTGTGCGTGTACATATATATATATACATATATATACATGTATATATAACTCGCTGAACTTAACTGAAACAATATCAAATTAAAATAGTTATCTTTGTACCATTCTAAATGTATATATACACCGTAGGAAATATGCAGCGGTGACTTTTATCTGAGAGTAAATTTCTTCATACCCATGTTGTATTAAAGACACAATGTATATCGAAGTGTCAGGGTAAAGTTGTCAAGAAATATTTTAAGAATATTGACACTTTCAGCTGGAGTATTTTCACCATCAGCCATACCTTCAGCTTTATCTGGTGTAGCATCTAACATTACAAAAGCTCTAATAATTGCTACAGCGTCTTTTCAATCAGCGAGAACAAATAGGAGCATATTGGAAATCTGACTTCCTTTTGCACGACAGGATCTTCCTTATTACGGATACAATTCCTTTGCAGAATCTTTCCAGGTGAGAAAAGCCACGGAACTCTACTTTCACAGACGAATGTTTCCTCTGAAAAGAAACATAAAGATTAATATCTGAGCAGCATTCCGATAGTTGGAGGTAACGTCTTTGATCCTTGTCGCTTATTACTTTTCATTCTAGTTTACAATATTTCTCCATTGGTAGATATATTGGTAGATATATTGGTAGATATATTGGTAGATATATTGGTAGATATATTGGTAGATATATTAACTGAAGCAATCGATATTATAGTCATTAGTCTCTAATCTTAAGTTTACGCGTAACTGATTCAGAGATGAAATTTTTGGAACTAACAGAATCAAAGAGCACTTTTAGAGACGTTTTGTGAAGGGTCAAATGAATGACAGTAGTTTTAATCGTAAAAGATATAAAGGCAAGTGTGACAGAGAAAACAGAGTTCACGGGTGGTTCTTTTGAGGTTCTACAGAAATTTGGAAAGTATCCCATTTGCATGCCATTGGAAAAGGTAGTATTGATGGTTGGGCATCAATACTACCTTTTAGTACGATAATGTCTCGGAAATAATATTGCAGAAGTAACACTTCTTCTGACGGACGACATCAAGCAATACAAGAAGAAACTTTTATTTCAGAACAGAACATTTTTTCCCTCGCCGCTCCCAGAGTCGTTATTACAAGAATTTCTACTACAAGAGCAGCGTTAGAGATATATCAATCTTTCATGAGTATTTACAAAACCCAAGCTTGGTGTTTTATAGCAGGCTGTATCATATTCGAACAGAAGAGTATATGGCCAGAAATAAGACAGGGGCCGATAAAACAAGTACCAGTAGAATACTGAAGTCGATGTAGTCGACTCATCTCAAAATTAGAGACCATTATTCTAGCACACCGGACAAAATCCTTTGTGAAATTTCCTCCATCTTAACACGGTCTGAGTTCAAATTCCGCCTTTTCCTAAAATTTCATGCCTTGCACCTATAGTATGAAGGATTGTTAGTCTGGAAGGATCGTAGGTGTTTAGCAGCATTTCTATCTGTTCTTTCCGTTCTGAGTTCAAATTTTGCTGCGGTCGACTTTGCTTTTCATCTATGTCGGGATTGATTAATTAAAGTACCAGTCAAGTACTCATGTCGATGTAATCGACTTCAAACCTCAAAATTACTGGCCTTAAGCCAAACTTTGAAACACTGGTTGTTGTTGTTGCTGTTGATTTTGCTGTAGTTGTTGTTGTTGTTGTTGTTGTTGTTGTTGTTAGTGAAGAAAGATACTTGGCAAATTGGGGAAATAAATAGTTTGCAAGGTGCCTAGTGGCTGCAATATTTAATATTGTGGCTACGAGGTGGGTTTGGGGGGACGTAGACAGATTAATGGGGGG
>NC_068999.1:53026687-53029205 GCF_001194135.2 Octopus bimaculoides
TGATAAAGAGAGACGAGGAGAGAAAGAGAAGGAACGGAAGAGAGATAAATAGTCAGAAGTAGAAAGAAGGAAAGGAAGAAAGGTAGATAACAAGGTAATGGAGAACAAGGAAGAAGCAGGCTTACTTAGACGGTGATAACGACCCACGATCGGGTTTTGGATGTATGTGTGCGGGAAGGAAGCGGAAGGGGCGGATTAGAGATAACCAAGCGTTAAGTGTGTTGCACGCATGTGTTGACTTTAAATTACGAACACCGTTGAGAAAGAAAGAAAGAAAGAAAGAAAGAAAGAAAGAAAGAGAGAGAGAGAGAACGAGAAAGAGAGAGAGAGAACGAGAAAGAGGTGTAGGTGGAGAAAGCAAAGTGTTTCTTAACGCTCACATTTTTGATGGTACTGTTGATGTTGTTAATTTTTCGTCTTCTTAAAAATGAAGGATGGGAGTTTAATTCGCTAGTTAAGCTCTAGAAGACGGCAATAAAGCAAAGTAGTGGATAGACGGGAGCGATAAATTCAGGAGCAAAGGGATGGGGAGGGAACGAGAGAAAGAGAGAGAGAGAAAGAGAGAGAGGGGGTAAAAGTGAGAAGGGGGCATAGAGATATATAGACATTGCCTGGTGAAATTCGTTATATATTACTTGTTAGTTGATACAGAACCTTCAGCCCATTGACAGATGGTACGTTATTTTGGAGAATCACCAAAATAGATGCAAAGTTAGTTTGGCTTAATATAGCACAAACGTTAATGCCGAGTCGCTATTTTCCCTTCCTTTTATCTCTTTCTCTTTTCTTTCACTCTGTCTTCCATCCTTACTTCCTTGACTTCGAGGCTTTTGCCAGCCTCTTCTGTATCGATAAGGATACAGAAATAGTCCACAATGTGAAAGATGTTGTTCACACAAGTCCAGCCAATCCACTTTCACTTTCATTTTCACCCTTGTCCTGATCCGTGTTAAAGTGAGCTGGGTAGGCTGTTTCATTAAATCATATATTACATTTGACGATATCTTCATTAACTTATGAAATGGTGTCTTTTCCGAAGTTCTACCGACAGGTTATGACTCACTTTACTTCAACTGGTTTCAACTCGAAAAGTAGTCAATGATATATTTGGTTATTTTCAAGCATGGCCAATCAGAATTAAACACCTTGACCACGAAACATATCTGATGAGGTAGACTGTTCTCTTTTATCTTTTACCTGTTACTTGTTTCAGTGGTGGCCATACTGGAGCACGGCCTCGAAGGGTTTTAATCGATCAAATTGACACTAATACTTAATTTTTAGTCCAATACTTATTCTATCATTTCCTTTTGCCAAGCTGCTAAGTTACGGGGACATAAAAAAAATCAGCACCGGTTGTCAAGGGGGTGGGTGGGTAGACAGACACAAGCGCAAAGACATATACCAATAGCCGTAGTAGCAGACACTTGACTAAATTGCTGTGCAGTGGGGCTGAACCCCAAACGACGTGGTTGCAGGGCAGGTTTCTTAACCACACAGTCATGCTTGTTCGTTATTATGCTTTTCTTTCATTTTTTCTGTCGTATAAGTGTGTGTGTGTGTGTGTGTGTGTGTGTGTGTGTGTGTGTGTGTGTGTGTGTGTGTGTGTGTGTGTGTGTGTGTGTGTGTGTGTGTGTGTGTGTGTGTATGTATGTATGTGTGTGTGTGTCTTTGTGCCTGTGTCTGTCTGAATTCACTCACAATGCAATGGTCGATCCGGAAATATTAGTAGAAGATACTCAAGGTACCGCCCGACGGGACTGAACCCGAAAACATGTGGTTACAAAGCTATGACTACGATATATAAGTATATATATATATATGCATATATATATATATATATATATATATGTTTGTTTGTGTGTGTATGTTTGAGTCTGCCAGCTTACCGCCTTGTAAAGTATAATAATAATAGTCTCAAATTTTGGCACAAGGCCAACAATTTCGCGGAAGGGGTTAAGTCGATTACATCGACCCCAGTATTCAACTGGTACCTAATTCATCGACCCCGAAAGGATGAAAGGCAAAGTCGACCTCGGCAGAATTTGAACCCAACGTCAATACGGACGAAATGCTGCTATCCATATGGCCTTGCCTGCCGACGAGTCTACAATTTCGCCGCCTTATAAACCATAATTATAATGGAAATAAAAAACACAAAAACAAACAACAATAACAGTAACGACAACAAAAACAACAAATGCTTTGATTTTCGTATTCACTTTCAACAGAATGACGAACATTTACATCAGCAGTGCCATAATACGTTCTTTACCATAATTTGCACCAAACAGCACTGCTTCTAGTTTATATAGTAACTTTACAAACAACTACGTACGCGTTCAGATATACACATACATACATACACACACACATACGTGTGAGTGCGTCTTTATATTCTTGTTGATGCTTATGAGTGTACGCATGTATATATAAGTACATATGTGTGTATGCATATGTATGCATGTATGTATGTATGTATGTATGTATATATATATATATATATATATATATATAT
>NC_068999.1:53029414-53034008 GCF_001194135.2 Octopus bimaculoides
TATATATATATATATATAAATATATATATACATGCACATTTATATATATATATATATATATATTATTATTATTATTATTTTAAAAATCTCTCTAAAGGATATATGTATTAGCGCATGCACCCATGCATATGTATATATAGCATATATTTGTACGTATATATATGTGTATATATGTGTGTTTTTGTATGTGTGTATATAGTTTTTATATATGTATACACATGCCAATATCTATATATAGACAAGGACTAACTTCTATTATATATGTATGTGTATATATGGGGGAGGAGAAAGAGAGAGACACAAAGAGATGCAGGGACAGGTAAACAAACACACCAACAGACAGACAAGGAGTGGAAGGCAGGGAGGGAGAGAGAGAGAGGGAGAGAGAGAGAGAGAGAGAGAGAGAGAGAGGGAGAGAGAGAGTGGGAGAGATGGAGAGAGAGAGATGGAGAGAGAGGGAGAGAGAGAGCAAAACAGGAAAACAGAGTTAGATAAAGAGTGATGGTTGGAGCAACGGAATTAGAGATAGCGACTGAGACAAGGATAAATTTGAAGACGGACAGGTTAGATAGATAGATAGATAGATAGATAGATAGATAGATAGATAGATAGATAGATAGATAGATAGATAGATAGATATATAGATAGATAGATAGATAGATAGATAGAGAAAGAGAGAGAGAGAGAGAGAGAGAGAGAAGGAGAAAGAGAGAGAGAGACAGACAGACAGAGAAAGAGAGAAAGGGAGGTGAGGAGTGATGGAAAGAGAGAGTGATGTTGTAGAAGATAGATAGAGAGATACCAAGAGAGGGTCTTTAAGACAGACAGGCTTGACGGAGAGAGATGGAGAATAGATTGACAGATAGATAAACAGGGAGTGGAGAAGTAGAGGATTCGAAAGATATAAAGAAAGGAGAGGGTCGTCTTTGAGGACTCTTTCTTTTTCAGGACTGTTGTTTGTTGATTTTAGGAAACCAGGAAATTTAGGACGAATTATTCAAGCAACTTTTAATTTAATTCAATGAAACGATATTCTATCTGTTCCTCTTCCTTTCACACGTACTCTCACTCACTCACTCTCTCACTCACTCTCTCACTCACTCACTCACTCACTCACTCACTCACTCACTCACTGTCTCTCTCTCTCTCTCTCTCTCTCTCTCTCTCTCTCTCTCTCTCTCTCTCTCTCTCTCTCTCTCTCTCTCTTTCTCTGCCTCTCATACATATACAGACTAACTTAGTTTCTCTGTTTTGATTATATAACTTCCTATCAACCTACCTACCCATCTATCTATTTGAGATTCACATGAGGAATAGATTGTAATGAGGCGTGTTACAAAGTTGTACAGTCTATTTTTTGGTGTCACTGGCTGTTACCCCTCATGTTTTAGATAGGGTTTGTTACACTACGAAACGGTGTAGATGTCAAAACTACCTCAAGTTCCCTTACACTTCAATTATGGTTATTTCTTAGAGGTTAAAAAGTATTTCTTGTAGTGGTCTTAAACCCGACCCTTGTCAATTTAGAGTCAACATTATCTTTGCAATCTAAGAACAGGGGATAGCTACAAAATTCTTAACGAACGAAAAAACCATGCTCCTGAATCTCCAAGATGCTACCAAAAAAAAAAAGGCAAATGTCATTTATGTAATACTTCTATGGAAGATATTTCACATGTGATCAGTAGCTACCGAAAATGTGATCAAGTTAATACTGCCCATTGTAACACTGTCGAAAATGTTATTACATTATGAAATGGCAACAGCAGAAAAGACTGCCCTGGAATAAATATTCCGCATTTGACGATATGAAACGCATCTTCTTTTCAAAAATATCGCCCCAAGTCCTTTATGCGAAGTTGGGTCAATACTATATGCTTTAATGCACTTAAACTTGTTTTCTTGAATATACGCAGCTGTCATTTGAGTGCATCTAAAATGTCCATGAAACTTTTTCAGTCATCAAATACTTTAGTCTATGATCTTCTTAGTAAATGCTGGATATTTGTACTTGTTTAGAGTAGAAAAAGAAATCATGTACGGTCATAGAGTTCATAAAGCAGATATGAATATCCCTTTCAAAATCAGTGAGGAGGAGAATATTTAGAAACGACTACTTTGCAACCTACAGCTTTCTCTTCCTGATTATAAATTCACATTCATAACAATAATTAGTGAAGGACTTCGTTATATTAACGAATGCTTTTTGTGATAATCTCGAAGGGTTTCCAAGCAATTTGAAAGGGTTTTCAGGCAAAGCATAAAATAAAGTTATCACGGACATAACAATTAGAATCTAGAACCGCAACAATATGAATATGTAAGGCTCTTCGAAAGTTCAAAACTGTAACACTTATTGTTTCATTATTCCTTTCAAATTCCAGCGATGAGGTTTTTGTTTTTTCACATATTTCGTTTTGCTAAAATGTAGCTCTGTCTTCCTAGGAAGAATTCGAGTGTTTGAAAAAGAACGAAAAAATATGTTTGTATATATATATATATACATACTTAATACATAATACATTCCAGCATACATCCACACGCATAAACTTATATATAATTCCATGCATACTTGCATACATAATACACACACACGCACACACACACATATATATGTATATATATATATATATGTATATATATATATATATATATATATATATATATATATATATATATATATATATATATATATATATATATATATATATATATACACACACATACAAACAGAAGAAATATTTGATGTAATTAGATAATGCCATTTGAATAAATAGTTCCTTATTAAGAAATGGAATAAGAAAAACAGGTCAGTCCTGTTAGATTTGACTCCATTTTGACAGATATTTCTCCACGTCCCCCTCCCCACCTATGTCCAACGCTTCGAACTCTTCCCATCTGCTTCGCTTTCTTTTAATAAACAAAATAATACAGATCTATGTTTGTATATGTACGTACGCATGCCTTTATACACACACACACACATATACACACATATATATACATGTGCTTAAGAAGTTGTTACAGCTATTCTTATTGTAGTTATTGTTGTTATTGCTGTCGCTGCTATTTATTATTTATTTATTTTTTTTGATGTTGTTGTTATCGTTATTGCCTCAATTTTATTTTGGTGTCTTTTTCCGAATTCCTTCGAACGGCCAATTAAAAATTGGTAATTCCAGTGTATGTCTTGTATGTCATTGTTACATCTGTCAGCGTCTCTTGTTGCTGTTATTGCCGTTGTTATCGGTCATCGTCGTCGTCGTGTCTTTAGTTGTTGTTGAGACAGAGGGAGAGAGAGAGAGAGAGAGGGGGGGGGAAAGAGAGACAGAAAGAGGAAGATTACGTGTGTGTTCGCATAACATACATTCTTGCAGATATATCATAAAAACAGGAGCGTGTATGTCTTCATGAAAACCAACCCACACATACACACACGCATGCTTGCATATTTATACAAATATGCACACAAACATACAGGCACATATATATATATATATATATATATATATACATACACACATATATATATAGTGAATTGAAAAAAAAACAAAGGGAAAAAGAAAAGTAAGTAAAACAAACGTGAAGACGTCGCACGGGTAATGTATTAATAAAACGCTCACAGAAAGTAGAGAGTAGTTGCTTTACGTTTCGAGCACAGCTCTTTTTCGGAAACAGACAAGTCCAAAGGGAAAGAAGGAAAAAGGATGAAAAAATATCGCCGACAGCCCACGTGAGATTACATTTCTGAAATGACTGGAAGTAGAAGGGATGAAGTGAAAGTGCTTTCTGGGACAAGAGAGTGTGAAGATGGTCGGTATGTGTGTGTGCGTGTGTGCGTGTGTGCGTGTGATATATGGTTGATAAAACCTTTAAGATTTATAATACAATTTTCAAAATGATATCTGGCTGTCATGAGAAACGCCATATTGAAACTTTGTATTTGCATTAGGTTTGGTGGATTTCACTGTTGTTATTATTACTTAACCAAACAATTGCCCCGATCAGGATCTCCTGTGAGCAAAGGCATTCCAGTAAAAACCATCTCGTATCAATGTAGCTTTTTTTCCTTCCTTTACTTGTTTTATTTGTATCATAGATTTCGGCCATGCTGGGGCATTGCCTTGAAAGCTTTCGACGAAGAAATTAACTCCATAATTTTTTCTTTAAGCCTGGCGCTTATTCTATGGATTTTATTTGTTTCTTTTTGTTTTTTGCTTTTCACTTTATTTTTGCCAAACCGCCAGATTACGAAGACGTAAACAAACACTAGTTATCTGGCTGTTAGTTGATGACAAACACAACAAAAAAACAAAAGCACGCATATGTATGTATGTATGTATGTATGTATGTATGTATGTATGTATGTATGTATGTATGTATGTACGTTATGTATGTATGAATGAATGCGTGTATAGTTCAAATTATCAGAAAACAAAAGACGAATGCAGGTGAAGGAACAACAAGCAGGTGTGTTAGTTTAGCTGTCTATTTTTCTTTCTTTACATTCTTCAATATACATACATACATACATACATACATACATACATATATATATATATACATACATATAAACATACATACATATATATAT